>NW_007247819.1:1036230-1120262 GCF_000164805.1 Carlito syrichta | reverse complement strand
GTAATTCCGGCTACTTGGAAGGTTGAGGCGGAAGGATTGCCAGAGCCCAGCAGGTCGAGGCTGCGGTGGCCGGAAGCGGCCACTGCACTTCAGTCTGGGTGACAGAGTGAGACTCCAATTCAAAAAAAAAAAAAGAAGAAGAAGTATAAGGAGAGAAAGAAGGCATAGTAAAAGAAAGAAAGGAGTAATTAAGAAGAAAGGCCAGAAAAAATGTGAACCTATGTGGAAGAGAACATTTCTGGGGCCCAGGAGTGATCAACACTATTGAAACACGACAGAGATACTACGAGACAAGTAGTATTAGAATTAGTTTCCTCATCTGTGTAACAAGATTAATTATTCTGAGGTAATTCTTTGGATAACATGTAATGATGGCTATTAAGCACTTAGCACAAAGCTAGGTACAAGAAAATAATTTAGCAAACAGCATCTACTCTTGTAAATATGACAATTACCCATCAACACTCAACTGTGATGGGCAATTTTCTAGGTACACATCTGAATAAGATGCAACCCTTGGTTTCAAATATATCAGTGCCAATACAAAGGTAAAGATGTAAACAGATAAACACCATCTTGTGGCCTTGTTTTTATGAGAAATTTGCTTACATAGTAGAAAGAAGCACCAGGATGGAAATGTGAGTACCTTATGAGTCTTTAGCCAGACACAAATGACAGGGCTAGCCATATATGTAAAATTTTACCCTTACACTTGTAAAATCCATAGACTGTTTAATCTGTGTAACTGTTTTGTTCCTTGGCTCAAACATGAAAGAACAGATCTTGGAAGGCAACAGCCAGGATTCAGAGTCTTCTGTGTACAGACTTCTAGCTTACTTTCTCCACCACAGATACATCAGAATGTCATTGAAAAATGGGCATTGTCTGTTGCCTAAGTAGCAGTTAATCTTTAGGCCCAATTTATAAATTAGGAAAACAATTATTTAGAGCTTGACAACAATAAGATTTGGCCAAATCCAATTCTTGCTGCTCAAGTAGTGAATCATTTCACATTTGGTGGAATCCAAGTCTTTTTGAACCTTTTTACTAAAATGTGGTTCTCTGACCAGCAGTGAGAGTAGATGTGGATATTTGTTGCAAGTACAGAATCTGAGACCCCACTCCAGATCTGATGAATCAGAATCTGCATTTTGTCAAGAACTTTAGGAACACTGCTTTCAGGCTGAGAGTCTCTGGGCTAGAATAATGAATGAGGGCTGAGGGACAATGGCCACATTCTCTGTGCTGCCCCAGTGTGCTTATCGGGTGATATCAGAGCATTGTGAGGGATTTTAGATTACAGTTTAGCTTATTTTCCATGCAGAGGAGGTCACAGTTAGCACAGGGTGTGACTGCTTTTCTTAGCTGAGACATGTGATATGAGTTGGCACTAATTAATGTTTCTGACCTAATAATGCTAGAGACAGAAGTAATTATTTTGCACTAGCAAGTGTTTCCAGACTTAGATTCAAGAAAGACCTGAAGAGTCATTGGCCAAGAACTTCATAGATGATTTATATAAAATTTACTGTCACTTGCTAACCACATGGCTTTAGGCATTTCTTTATTTTTCTTTTTTTCTTCTTCTTCTTTTTTTTTTTTTTTTTTTTTTTGAGTCAGGGTCTCACTCTGTCACCCAGGCTGGAGTGCATTGGCGTGATCATACCTCACCACAACCTGGACTTCCTGGACTCAGGTGATCTTCTGTATCAGCCTCCCAAGTCACTGGGACTACAGGTTCTTGCTACAATGGCTGGCTAATTTTTTAAAAAAATTTTTTGAAGAGACAAGATCTTGCTTTGTTGCCTATGCTGGTCTTGAACTCTTGGGCTCAAGCAATCCTCCTGTCTTGGCCTTCCAAAGTACTAGGATTACAGGCATGAGCCACTGCACCTAGCCTCTTTAGGCATTTCTTAACCTCTCTAAGCTTCAGTCTTCTCATCCACAAAATCTAGACAATTATTGTACCTGTTATGATAGAACTGCTGGGGGGTTAAATGAGGGACAATATATAAACCAGTTTGCTCAGTAGCCCTAGTGAGGGCTCAATACATATTACTTATTTATTATTATTTAGCTAGTTTTGATATCTATTATTCAATCTCTTTTACAAGAATAGGAAAATAATAGACTTCTGAATATTTGGAGGGAAATTCAAAACTTTAAGTGGTGTTGGCAAATACTACGCTATTAGAAATTCAGGTGGCACTTAAGGATCTATTTTCTATTCTGTGGCCAATAAAACAATTTACTCTGACGTTTCTGCTATACTGGAGATGAAGATCTGGAATGCATCCACTCTTTCCCAAGAAAATGCCATCAGCTCACCATCTACACCCTCCACAAATGGCTTTACAGCTGCAGAAGCAGGTTTGAGCAGATGAACACAGCAGCATATGAACACATGTTCATTCGCCTTTGCCACAATGCATCTTACGCGACATTTTCTAGGAACGCATTTTAAGATGGAAATGCCTTTATTCCATTTATATCTAGTCAATTATCTGGTTTAGTTTCTGTTTTTACAATCTAATTAAACTCAGCATATCGACTCAGTTTCAGGCATAGCAGCTGCGGAGACTTTGTTTATCTGTTTTGGGAGAAAAAGGACAAGTTGGTAGAAGGCCTTCACATTTTGTGTGACTACATACAATTGAATATGAGCACGGAATAGTATTCTGACCCTAACATTAAATTCTGCTTTTAAGCTATCATAGCAAAAATAATATACTCAAGTGTAACCCTGCATATTTTCCAGGAAAACTCAAGTGATTGCATTTAAAGCAATGCCAACTCGTTCTCCCTGAAGGTTTCTCTCAGAATACTTAATTCTGAATTACTGGCCTGTCACTCACTAACTGCCATTCTAACATTTTTTACTTCTTCAATGAGACTGGAAGAAATTCTTAATATGTTTTATCTAAAAACATGTATTTTGTATATTCTAGAAACCATGACAAAGTCCTTGAGCTCTTAGTTGATATGTTTTCTTTAAGTTGTAGAATACTAGAGTATTTTGGTTTTATTGATTATATTTCTTTATTATTCTTCTTCCACCACCATTGTGAGGATTTTATCCATCTTCTTTGAAGGGTTTGACAAGAGACTTCATACCTCACAATGATTTCACATAGATGTCTAACCTCTTATCATGACCACTGTTCATTTGTTGAATATAAGAATTGCCTTTTGTTGACGCCATGACCCACAAGCAGTTGATTGCCTTCCTACTGTGTGCACAGCAGGTGATATTGCAGATGTTACATTTTCCACATGGCTGAGCCACTGACAAAGGTTAAAAATTCAGAAGACTACCGTAGAGCCACATTATTGTCCCCTCACAGGAGGCTTTAGAAGTACATGGCCTAAATTATGTCTGCTAAGCCTAATATCAGTTCCATTTTTAAGATACCAGTGTGACATCTTTTCACAGGTTCACAGGAAACCCAAAAAGTGACACGACAAAATGTTTCTACTTTTAATATTTTTACTGACTCATGATATAGATCAGGTTTTTTAAATTGTATATATTTAAGGTGTCCAATATGTCTTTCTCTCTAAATATATACATAGTGAAATAACTGTAGCAACCAAAAATTTAACATATCTTACAGTTATTGTTTTTATAGCACCTAAAATCCACCCTCTTAGCAAATTTTCATTATGTAATATCATTTTCTTAACTATAATCCTCATGCTGTATCTTAGATCTCTAGACTTCATCCTGCATACCTGTAACTTCGTACCCTTTCACTTGCATCTCCCCATCTCTCCCACCCCTTCCCCTGGTAACCACCATTCTGCTTTGTTTTACCATGTATTCAGCTTTTTATTAAGTTCTGAGTGTGATGAGTGAGATCCTGCAGTGTTTTTCTTTCTCTGCCTGGCATATTTCACTTAGCAGCTTCATCCATGTTGCAAATGACAGGATCACCTTCTTTTTAAAGTTAAATAATATTCCATTATATTTGTAAATAGACCACAATTTCTTTATCCTGTTCACTATTGAAAGCCTCTTGGGTTATTTTCATATCTTGGCTATTGTGAATAATAATGAACAATGAACATGGGAGTACAGATATCTCTACAGGTTATTGATTTCATTTCCTAGGGTGTTTACCCAGAAGAGCATTGCTGGATAATATGGTAGTTCTATTTTTAATATTTTGAGAAACAACCATACTTTAAAAAAAAATGCCTGCACCAATTTATATTTCCACCAATAGTGTATATTTGAACTTCTCTGTATATTTTGTTTCTCAAATGGATAGAAATATATAGGATAAAGTATTATTCATGGCAATGTAGTCTTCACATCCTAAATAGCTTCTCTCTGAATCCTTTCTAGCTTACCTTTTCCCCCTGTGTGGATCTGAATATGCTCCTTTATTTCTAACTGTGCTATGTATCCAGTTTTAAAGACATGGTGTCAATAAACAACACTGTGTGCTACAGCAGAATGTAATGATCAAGAACTCAGGCTTTCCTCCTTAGATTTGAGCTGGTAACTGAGTCTCTTTGGCTGTAGTTTCTTTACCTAATAAATAGGGATGATAATAATGCATGTCTCATAGGTTTGTAATAAGGGCTAAATGAATTATAATCAGAAAATTGTGTAAAATACCAAATATAATTATTATCCTACATAAATATGAAGTAAACAGTTACTTTCATTACATATTCATTTACATGTTTGTCTCAGTATATTATAAGCTTTTTAGAAGTCAAGACTTCTTAGATTGTAGTTCATTTTCATGTCTCTGTAACATAGCATTCCACTGAGTAGTTAAATAGTGAATGAATAGGTGTACCAATGGGTGAATAATCAATCATCTGGAGTCTATAACTTGTCAGAGAAAAATTTCTAGTTAGATTTTTTCCCCCCTTAGGGTGTCTTGTTTAAGATGGTCTTAGTGCCAAACACTACAAGAACCAGAGTTAGTTCTGCAAGTCAGCCTGGGGCCTGGATCTTCCTCTTTATTTATTTATTTTTTTTGAGTTGGAGTCTCACTCTGTCGCCCAGATTGGAGTGCAGTGGCCACTCCCGGCTACCGCAGCCTCGACCTGCTGGGATCCGGTGATCCTTCCACCTCAGCCTTCCAAGTAGCTGGAACTACAGGCACGCACTACCATGCCCGGCTAATTTTTGATTTATTGTAGAGATGAGGTCTCGCCAACTTGCCCAGGCGGGTCTTGAACCCGCGGGCTCAGGCAATCCACTCACCTCAGTCTCCCAAAAGCGGGATCTTCCTCTTAGATGCCTGGAAATGTTTCCGGGGACCATCATGGGTCTCATTTATGCTCTTTCATTCATTAGTTCATGTATTTTTTTATTTTATTTTTGTGAGACAGGGTCTCACTCTGTTGTCCATGCTGAAGCGTGGTGATGTGATGCTGGCTTACCATAATCTCGAACTCCTGTGCTCAAGTGATCTTTCTGCCTCAGCCTCTAGAGTAGCTGAGACTTCAGGCATATGCCACCATGCTTGACTAACTTTTAATTTTTTGTAAAGATGAAGTCTTACTGTGTTGCCCAGGTGGCTCTCAAACTCTTGGGCTCAAGCAAATCTCCCATTTCAGCCTCCCAAAGTGCTAGGATTACAGGCATGAGACACCTTGCCTAGCCTGGTTTATGTCTTAGTAGTCATTTTCCTGTTTTTACATCATTGAAATAACCCATATACTCAGTCTAATGCTCAGTGCAGTTTCAAATTTTCTCCCCTTCTCAAGAAGAGAAATAGAAATATGGCAAATCTCTATGGAAACCTATATTTTCTCAGATCTTTAGATCAGAAACTCTATCATTCTGCATATAAACAGGTTGTAAAGTTTTTAGTGTTGAACAGAATTGCAATATGATATTTGCTTTTATTGGTCCATTGCTTATTTGTGGTGGAAGTTATCCTTTACCCAGTTTCATCTCTTCGTGCCTTACTACCTCTTTGTGAACTCACCACTCTCCTTGAGGGGTCACACCTTCAAAGCTTTCTCAGCACCATTGGTCCTGATAGCATCGTTTCTTTCCAAAGTTTCCAGATTATTCAGATAGAGTATTATTTCCATACCAGTTGTGCTTAAGGATCATTATTTTACATCTACATAAGTAAATAAATAAATAAGTGAAAAAAGATGCAAAGCAGTAGTAAGACATATAAGAGGAACAGGTTGACCTGGCCAGTTATAAGATCATCTAGATTTTCCAAGTAGATTTCTGATTTTAAAAAAAATCCTGGGGTAGAAATAGTAAGAATGATGACTGTGGTTGAATCCTGTATCAATATGACAGGTAAAATAATGGCACGTGAGTTGGTTATAAGCACCTCGCTTTTGGTAACTATGAGTGTTTTAGTTCTTAAGATGGCAGTTCATAACTTTCAATAGCCTTTTTCTGAGATGAATTTCTGACCAGCTGGATGGTGATAGAAATACAGGAATCTCTAAAAGTTACAAAATGTCTATGGAAGTTTTGGCAATAGATCCTTTAGATCACTGGATAATGCCTCCTCAGCAACATTATCAATAACCACTTGCCCACTAAGAGCTGGGACAGGGAGACATAGACCAAACCTTACCACAGACACCTTTGCTACTCTGGACTGCTGGTTTGCTTCTTGGTATACCTCTGATTGTCTTTTCTTTCCTTTGGCTTTATTGGAATCCTTAGCTATCAAGTTCTATTTTGGTGCACTCCAGCCCCACTGCAAAAGAGAGAAGAGAAATGGGCATATTACTCTCAGAGAAATGTCCCCAGATAACTTTCAAAAATGGTCAAAACTGTATTGGAGGTTGTATTTATTTTAGTATCATGTTGACTTCTTTTACTTTATTGGGGCAGGGAGAATAAGAGGATAAAAGGGAGACCATATTCAATTCTCAAATGGAAGAAAAAAAGGAGCAATATATTGAATTTCTGAAAAGAAATGCAACACTGTTCTGGGTTGCTACTGTCATTTATGAGAAGGACCTCAAAAAACCTGAAATTACTTTTTGGAGGGTAGGCCCTTTGTAGTTCAGGCTGCCAGCACTAGGTAAGTGTTCTAGGAACCCATCGGCCCATCAGTGTAGTAGTATTGTGAGAGGCTGTGTCCGGCTTCAGTAAAATCTTTTTTGGAGACTCTTTCAACACATTTGCCTATTTCATGATAGGTGACTTATGAGCACAGCTGCCCACACTGCACTGTGTGTTCAGCAGTTTTTGACCAAAAAGGCTATGACCCTCATGCCCCACCCTCCCTATTCTTCTGGTCTCACCCCAAATGACTGTTTTTATTCCCCGGATGGAAAAGTTCCTCAAAGGTAAATGTTTTGACAGTGTGGAAGAGGTGAAACAAAATTTGGAAACACTAAAACACTTTGGAAACACTTTTAGAAACACTAAAAGGCATCACAATTGATGAGTTCAAAAACTGTTTTGAGCAATGGAAAAAGCATCTCAGTAGGTGTATTATGGAGAGTACTTTGAAGGGGACTGAAGACTAAACATATAAGAATAAATATACAATTTTTATAAATAAATTCTGGAGTTTTGAGGTCTCCCCTTGTATACTCCTCATCTTCCCTTACAGCTGTTGATCTCCTGCTGGATCTGAAACACCACCCTCGGGAGCATCCTCCTACAACTGTTAGAAATCCAAATACGTTACAATTTTCCTACCTTCTTCTCCCAGTATTCCAACTTGGAGAGCTTGCAGAGCCCTAGTTAATTAGTGTTGAACCTTTCAGGGCATCTATGAATCATGGCAGGGGTGGTTCAGGACTAGAATTTTATTAAAGGCACTAGCTACATGGGGCTTGTGACGACTCAGATTCCAGAAGGGAAACAGTCAGAGGGAGGCTCCTGGTAGGGGAAAAGCAGGGTTGTAAAGAGTGTAAACACTGAAGGAAGATGATGTCCAAAGGTCTGAACAGGGAAGAAGGAAAACAAAGAGACCCTCTGCTACAGCTGAGCTTTTTCAAAGGCATGGTTATAGAGAACAGATACATGTGTGTAAGTACTTGTGCACACTAGCTTGAAGATAGCAACCCTTTCCCTGATAGAAATTTGATGATGGCAGCAACAAAACCTAAACAGAGAATAATTAAAGAGCAAGGGGGTAGCTAATGAAATGAAAATAACTTTAAAAGGATGAAAAGAAATTGTTGTTAACACACCATGTGGTTAACCCATGAACCCAGCTGCTGTGGAAACATAACACAGAGTCAGCTCCTGCAATGCAAATAAGCTACTTCCTAGGTAGAAATGGGGCTCTTTGAAAAAAGATTAACTTTCCTGTCCATAGGGGCATTATTTCACTCGGTGGAATAGTAATCTGGCAAATAGTGCCATTGTGGTCCAAGTGAATGCTGCTGGTTTCTATTAGAAGGGCAGGTTCCACAAAGCTATGAAGAAAAATATTCTAGCACTTTTTTGTCCTCCTTAGCTTAAGGAAAACTTTGATCCTGTTCATTTTTGAGAGTTCCAGCAGTGCAAAGCAAGCTCTAAAATTTGGTAAACTGTGACTCACATGGGGCAGAATAAGCCTAGTTCAGAAAACGTTTCTCCAAAAGGTGTGCTGCTTCCCAGTTTTGCCCACACTGGTTTTTGGAACCTTGACTGTTCTTGTCGTTTGAGTCCTGATCCAAATTAAAATTAAATGAGAAACTCTATTTGGGACTTGAGTTAGCCGAGATCCGACAGATATTTATTTACATACCAAAACATGCATAACAGTGTGTAGTGCTTAAGTCCTCCTTACAGAGGAACGAGTAAGCCTCTAAATCACGTGGGGCTGAGGGAATATTTATATTTCTAACTGTTTGAGGATTCCTGATTCCTTGTCACGTTATTTTATGTGTCATCCAGTAGTCTCATCTAAGCTCCAGGCCATTTTTATAGGAAAATATTCTTTCCATAAATAAAGAATTTAGGCCAGAGGAAAAAGAATCACCATCTCTTTGCTTGCAATTATTGGCCAGTGATTGAACTTTATGTTCAAAGTTCTCAATACTTAATCACTTCCCATTGCAGTCCCTAAAATATCCATGTCTAGATGCACATAGATCTAGGGATGCCTAAACTTTGGCACAGGCTCTGCATAATACCTCTGCTTGAGGCGTCTCTCTGCTCGAGACTGCAGCAGTAGAAGTTTTTACACTACCCTGACTTGTTCCAAGGAAAAACACAACCTCTGTGGAATGTACTCGAAGAAAAGCTCTCTTCTATTGTGTCCAAGTTGCCCATGCACTTATTTGTTTGTTTATGGAATGCCTGCTATGCTTCAGAAAGAGATCTGAAGGGAAAAACTAAAACAAGGTCCTTGTCCTCATGTGTGTCATATTCTAGTGAGAGGAGGCAGATCATATTGGAATTGGTAAATTTTAGTCAATTGCCAATAGTCATAAGGGCTGGAGTGGAAAGAGAAGAACCCAAGCAGGAGGCGCTTTGGGTAGTATGGTTGCAGAAGGCCCCTGAGGGGAGGCAACACACCCTACCTGGAATCTTGGAGATGAGGACGAGCCAGAAAAGTAGGTCGGTTTCTGCAAAGGAAGACATTTAAAACTCACATAAATAGGAGGCTGGCTTGTGCCCATTTTGTAAATATATGTATGGAGGCTTAACATGGTTAAAGAACATGTCCATGGTCATTCCACCAGTGAGCTCTAATTCCCCCAGGTTTCTCCTGGTTCACCTGCATCCAACAGCCATGCGTTTTCTGCGGGGGTCTGGGGTTTCCTGAAGGAGAGACGAATAGGCGAAAGACGAAAATAATATACTCGGACACCTGCTTGCTGAACAGATGCCAATTTAATGTCAGTTAACACAGAGCTTTTATACCATTTGTAAAGGGGCAAGACAAAGAAAATTCCTTCACGTACATATGCTTTAGAAATTACCACCATCTAGCGGTCTAGACGCGACAAACAAGCCAAGAACACGATCTACTTTTAGTTAATGAGTCTTTATCACAAAGCCAAAAATGATAGTTTTAGTTCAAAGTCCCGAATTACAGTCCTTGAAATGTCTCATGAAAGTTTCCAAGTATACATTTCTCCGTGTGTCAGGAGTTTTTCTCTCTGGGGCTTCTATGACCTTAAAAGCTTCGTAATCATCTCTCTTGTCCAGGTGTCTTCGTTACTTTTCTCTTATCCTGCAGTGTTTATTTCTAAAGAAAACTCAAAAGAAGCTTTTAGTGATGTTTCCCAGGCCCCCAAGGTCGCTTTCTGTCTTTAGTTAATTTATCGTAAAAGTATCCAATTAGTATATTATGAATTCAGTGAAAACCCACTCTATAAACATCAACTTAGAATTTTAACTATTGAATTAAGTAAAAACCTTAACAATTAATCTTCATCCTAAATCTGTGAAAACAGTGTTATAAATCACCTACATAACTCCTAGATAAGTGTTAGAACTTATAATGAATTCATAATGAACTCTTCTAAAAACCTTATGTCTAAACACTAAACTACATAATTCTAAATCAAATAACGAGTGATTATACTTGTATCATTTTTATTCAAGCAATATCTAGTAACTTATAGCCAAGTGAAAGAAAGCATTTTTGATGTGCTTCAGAGTTTAACTATTGCATTTGTTAGAAAAGGCCAAATGGCATAGTGGGAAATGGAAAAATAAACCATGACATTCTCAGGTTAGCTGTGAGCACTTCACATAAACATGCCATTTTCTTCTTCCACGACTGCACAGAATTCTTTGGCCATACCAAATAGCAAAGGTGGAAGACAGAAGGGCCTCAGCTTCCCAGGCTTGCCCTGCAGCCTGGAGTCTTCGGCCCACAGGACCCTGTCAATCAGGTGGGCCTCCAAGGCTGGCTCCCAACAGTTTTCCTCTTTCCTTTACTATTTATACACATTTCAAACCCAAACTAAAAAACACTGGTTTAACATTAAATAAGAGAAACACTTTGACCAGCCCCTCCCCTCCTTCCCTCTCCATGTTCCGATAACCACTATTCTACTCTCTACTTCTATGATCAAATTGTTTAAATTCCATGTGTGAGTGAGACTGTGCAGTGTTTGTCCTTCCGTGCTTGGCTTATTTCACTTAACACAATATCCTCTAGTTTCATCCAAGTTGTTACAAATAACATTCTAATGTTCTACTACACAGAATGGTAACTATAGTTGATGATAATGTATTGTATAATTTAAAATAGCTAGAAGAGAGGATTTTGAATGCTCACACCACAAATAAATGACAGGTAGTAGAGATGATGGATATGCTAATTACCCTGATTTGATCATTACACAATATATACATGTATGGAAACATCACACTGCACCTTATAAATAGGTACTATTATTGTGTTCATTAAAAACAAAATAAAACCTTAACAAAGAAGGGGAAAACATGAGCTAGAAAAGAAAACAAATAAACAAAAGTACTGAGTCAGAGGACCATTTTATGCTTCTTGATCAGACTTTGACAGTAGAAATATTAAGCTATGACTCTTGCCTGAATCAACAGACATGGAAGTCAAGAGAAATTGATTTAATGCTAAACAATCTTCTAGTAATCAAGAGTGGGGATGGGCTTTACCAAATGTATTCCTTTCCTAGCACTGCCAAAGCAAAGTATCACAGACTGGGTAGCTTAAAACAATAAGATCAGTTGTGTCGCAGTTCTAAATGCTAGAAGTCTTGAATAAAGACAGGGCCACATTTCCTCTGAAGACTTACTATAGAATCATTCCTTGTCTCTTCATAGCTCCTGGTGTGTGCCATCAATACTCAGTGTTCCATGGCTTATAAATACATCCCTGTAATCCCTGCCCCTATCATCATGTGGCATTCTCTCTGTGTGTCTCTCCTCACACAGTGCTTCTTTCTAATTATAGGAACACCAGTCATTTTTCATTAGGGTATATCCAAATGACCTTATCTTAGGTTGATTACATCTGTAAATATCCTATTTCCAAATAAGCTTCCTTCTACAGGTACTAAGGATTAGTACCTCTACATAACTTTTCAGGGTGCACAATTCAACCCATAACTCCAAGTCGTAACTGTGCTTCTTCAGAATGTGGGTATGACAATGACCTTGGTCACCAGATACACTGTTGCCAATATACTGAGATCTTGAGGGAAACATGGATTTAATTTTTCTGACACATGGCTGTTGGATTCTGTTTTTCTGTCACCTCACACTCTGGCTGTCATTGTCAGTTCTCTGTAAACTGTGATAATTGTTGTGTCACAGAAAGTGTGTGCGTTGGCTGCTGATTAAGTGAACCCTGAGTGCTTGTTCTTCTAGGCACCTAACCTAGGGCAAATAGACAGAGACCCAAGTGCCTTCTCTCAGATTATTTTTTGACTATATATCCAGAAAGCAGAAACATCATGAATGTGGTACTTGTTCTAGAAATTAAAGTAAGTATTTCCCAAGGGAAGTATGATCTCTGTTCAGATATTACTCAGCATAAAGTGCTGGAGACCACTGTATCCACACTGTCCTCTACCCATTGCTGCAGAGGAGAAAGGAGGAGCCCACGGAGTGGATTGGGCAACACCCCAAGGCCTAGACTTCTCTGACAAAGGAGCATGGATGACCGATTTGGAAGGACATTTGAGGACCTCTGGTCTATCCTCTTCATTTCACTTCATTTCACTCATGAGTAAACTAAAGCTCAGAAAGGAAAAATGACTCAACTAAGCTACTTAATGGAAGTTGTATGATCAGGGCATGGCACATGAGTAAGACAGCATAGCCAGCTGACACCCTTTTCAATGAGAAAGCATTGAGTTGTTTTGTTTTGTTTTAATGGTTATGAGTCACAATGGTTCAGGATTAAGGTTGAAGCCTGATAACCTGGGTTTGGATTCTGACACCTTCACTTATAAACTGTATGAGTTGGGGCAAGTCAGGTACTCTCTTCTGACCTCTCTTTCATTGTCTGCAAAATGAATGTATAATAATAGTATCTAAATCAAAGAGTTGATATGAAAGACAAGTTAATAATGTATTGAAAGAACTTAGGATATAACCTTACACAGACCAAGTGCTAAGAAGGGTTGATACTATCATTTTTCTTGTTGTTTTCCTTGACTTCATAATCAGGATGTCTTCAACATACTACATTCAGGGGTGGAAGCTCCTCCACATTGTGAGACAGGTTCACTTCCCCCAGGCCTTGGCATATTCAAATTGGTGGGCAGCAATAGTGTAGGCATAGGCAAAGTGGAATTCTACTGGAGATACCCCAGTTATGGCCTCAATAATTGTAGAGAAAAGGATCTGGGAATGACAGCAAACACATGTCAGAACAAGAAAGTAAGACTAAGATTTATCAGTGCTCCTGGATCTGGTTGGAGTCCCTGATCTCAGAGCCCAATTCTGAAGGTTATTTTGTTGTCTTTCTGGTGCTCTAAGGGACTGATGAAGGAGATAGAAAATTCACCTTCATATTATATACAATCATGCCTCTACATTAGTTTTTCACTCTTATATTGGTACTGCCATCTCTAGTAATGAATCTTACTAGATTGCATACAGTATACTTGTATACCTGACTTTACTTTTCATTTGCCACTTGACACTTGTTCCAAACCCCTTTCTTTCTTAGTCAGTGGCTTATAACAGCTGTAAGTCTGGAAACAAGATAATCATTCTTGTTAGATTTGTGTATAAATCAAATCCCATGCTTCTTCACTCTCTTTTTGAGGACCTCTGGTCTATCCTCTTTATTTCACTCACGAGTAAACAAAAGCTCAGAAAGGAGCTTGATGAGGCAGTCTTTAAATAGAGTAAAAATTTGTACTAGAATTTATGAAATTCAGGTTCAAGTTCGGTTCTTTTTCTACTTGCTATGTGATCTTATTTGAGTCTCCTGACCTCTTCAAATAAAGTCCCCAAAACCATTTTACAGATGAGGAAACTAACACTCAAAGTGATGTCTAGCTAGGAAAGAGAAGAGCAGAAATTGAAAAGCCAGGTCTCTGCAGCTCTAATACCCATGTTCTTTCTGCTTTATGACACTTTTTTGAAGTATTGAGAATGATTAAAGAAAGATATAGGCATTTGTAACATATAGGTATTTATATATTTTCAGTAATGAATCTTAGGATGCAAGCATACTTGTATACCTGACTGTATTTTTTATGCAGTTGTCCCAGATACCACCACCATCTAGGTTTCCCCAAGGAACCACAAATCAATGACTCTTAAAATCACCATTGTGCAAGGTGAGTGGGAAAGGAAGAAGATGGCAGAGTTCAGGTTAGGGAACAGACTTTGAGCACTGAACAGCAGGCAGCATTGCTGTTGGCAGAGTAACGGGAAGGCACTGTGGCTTACCGATGCCATCATGGCAAAAAATAGCACAGAAACAGCTGGTGAGCTGTCAGAATGATCTTAAGGAGGAAATGTGAAATGTCTCTGCTTGGTGCATTAATCGAGAGTTATTTGGACAGAACTGAATTGCCAGGGGAGGCACAAGCAAGGTGGGAACTCACCCTTCCCTGCCCTTTCATCTCTCTGTAATATGGTTCTATGTCATGGGCCTCCTTCACATATACACTCTCCCCCGCCCCCACCCCGTGACCCACACCCAGAGACACATGTGCACACACTCAAAGAGATAACAGAAAAACAAATACATTGGAAGTGCTTACAGATATTTCATCCAGACAAAATTTAAAGAGACATTGGACAGATTAGCAGTGATGGCTTTTTTTAGAAGAGAGGTCTTTGTGAATAATTGTGGTTGAGTACTAATGTGGCTTTGGTTGTTTTATGGAGTTGTTTAAAATATATGTGTCTTGATTAAATGTTTAACTATCACTAAGACTTTATCATGATTGATGAATCTAGTGAAGAAATAAAGGGGAAAAATGCAGACAAGAAAATGATACATAAACGAGAATGTCAGTTTTGACTGGTGTATGAACTTATTTCTGCTGTAGGAGAAGAAACAAATTGAGGGCCAACCTCTTGCCTCAGATTGCAAAGTGGCTTTCTGCTGGGGACAGTTTGAGTAACCTGAAGTAACTGAGGTCATAAATATTTTTCCAGGTGGCTAAGGAAAAAGCATTTGCAACCAGGGAATCAGGTGGTGTTCTTTTGGATATGACCTTGAATAGAGTCTGCTACCTTTTGGCTTCCATTTCAGATAATAAATCTTCCTCTCCGCCAACCCAAGGAAAGATACATGTATCAGGTGCTTCAGAGACTTCCCAAGAAATGGTTTCAGAACATGTAGCAACTGGACATTAGAGTGGCACAGTTTTCTGTGTAGGAATATTATTGAGACCATTCATTTCTTGTCCCTATGGTGTTTTTTGGAGTAGAAAACAAAAAGCAATAATTCATCCAATAGATGAAATAAAAAGAAATGGAGGGGAAATTTACATAAGCCAGAGAGTTCAACTGTTCAATTGCAATGTCTTTCATTGTAGAGTAGAATTTTTTGCTTTTAATGGTAGCATAGGAACATTCTGCAAGTTGTTAGGGAGGATTGCTTGCTTGTATGTGGTTTTAAGTGAATGAGGATATGAGGATGTTTCTTTCTTTTTTTCTTTTTTTTGAGTCAGTGTCTCTCTGTTGCCCAGGCTGGAGTGCAGTGGTACAATCACTGCCCACTGCAGCCTTAATCTCCTAAGCTCAGGAGATCCTTCTACCTCAGCCTCCAAAGTAGTTGGGACTATAAGCACACACCACAACGCGTAGCTAATTTTTTTAATTTTGTAGAGATGAGGTCTTACTATGTTGCCCAGTCTTGTCTCAAACTCCTAGGCTCAAGCAATCTTCCCACCTTAGCCTCCCAAAGTGCTAGGATTACAGACGTGAGCCACCATGTCTGGCCAAGGATGTTTCTATTTTTAGTAATTCTATGACACCTAATTTTGATATTTTCTTTTAGATTCAGGTGAATAAATACATATCTATATTTGGAGCTAATGTCTTTTCCTAAACAAGCAATACATAGTCTTCCCATTCCTAATGTCCACACTAACTTGACCACTGCCAAGAAACACTTTTTGCACCCTGATGTGCAAGCCATGTGTTACTTATCATCTTGACACTACTACTTATTTTGCTTAATTTTTAAAGATTTGTATTTCTCTTTTTATGTTGATTACCAATAAGTTCTTCACAAAATCTCCTATGCAGTACTCAAAGTATCTCCATATTGTTTAGCTCCTATAATGAAAACAAGTTTTTAGCCTTCCTGGGAAACTGAATTTCCTAAAAAATATATACCCTTCAAAAGCTCCATCTTGATTTCCTTTCCAATATGAGAAATATGTTGATGACTTTTGTTCTACTTGATGTGATCTACGCATGGAAAAGTAAGACAAAATACAAACTGCATTACCCTGAGGTTGAGGAAACAATAATAATTCTAACCATGAATTGACTAATAGCAAAGAGACTGGTGGTGTTAACTGGAAAGAATACTTTCATGTTCATGACATTTCTAGAAGATACTACCATTGATTTTAAATTAAGAGTAGTTCTACTAGTGGCTAATGAAGGCTGAACAATCACCTAGGTTTATTCTACCTTTTCAGTTACTGTTTAGAATGAATAGCAAGACCCACATTTTTCAAGTTCAAAGGCTTCAATTAGATGACAAAGAAAAGATGTAACTTGCCACTTTCTTCTTTAATATGCAAAGAGTAAAAAAAAAAGTTGTAGAGGCATTTTCTTGCATTCAGCTCACAGCTTCAGAAGGCTATTATCAATCAGTTTTTGAGTCTTTTGTTTTCTAAAACTGGTGATTTAGTTAGTTATTGTCTAATTTAGTCAGCTATTGTCTAATAACAAACCACCAAAATTCAGTGGCTTACCATAGCAAATATTTATTCCTAAGTTTACTGGCCAGTAGGTTGGCTGAATTTGGCCTATCTCAACTGGGCTCAGGAAGTTGGCTCTGCTTTGGATTGCAGGTCAGAGAGGATTGGCCGCAGGCTGGGATTAGGTTTAGATATGTTCATGCATGATTTTCTGGGACCCAAACTGAAGAGGTAGTGGCTGTCCAAGGCTTATTCTTACATAATGCATTTCTATGGCACAAAAAGCTGATCCAAATGACAGAAGCATGTCTAAAATCCCTACATACATTGTATCTACTACTGTCCCATTGTTCAAACAGGGCATGTTGAAAAGCTATCACAACATGGGAAAGTTTTGTCTTTTCACATTGGGAGAAAACTGAAAAGTTATGTGACATTCAGAGGAAGGAAGAATTGGGACAATAATTCAACCTTTGGGCAACTCCAGTTATATCCATGGTTACACTTGATAACAAGACTTCTAGGTGAAGATGTTAGAAGAATTAAGTTTTTTTAGTTTAACCCTTCTCCAAAAGTAAGAGTTCCTTCCACAGCAATCCAGACAGATGCATTTTCAGTGACTGCTTGAGTTCCCCCAGTTGTTTGTTCATGATTTTACAGGGCAGTCTGCTTTACTGTAGGAACATTCTGATGGAGAATAAGTCTGTAATCATTCAAAATCTGTCTCCTTATACATTCTTTCTTGGGAATCTACACTCAGGAGCAAAGGTTTATATGCACCCCTTTCTTCGTGGGACAGCTCTTCATGATGACAAATACCAAATGCTTTGATTTTCTAGTTTTTGTAACCATTCCTCAGGTGATATAAAAGTGTTTTCAGGCATTTTGCTGTTTTTGTCAAGCTACTATGGACAAATTAAAGCCTATTGATGACTTTATTAAAGCAGAATTACAAAGCAGTAAGTTCTGTGCTCTGCCTGACTCCTGCAGAGCAGCAGACTATTCCTGTCTCCAATATCAACATGCTTATATTAATCCATCAAGAGTTTACATAAAAGTTTTAATAGAGACCCTATCTTACTTATAGATTCTATTGAAATCCTGGTCATGTCATGCCTTCAACTCTTCTTTCTGAATTCTGTTTTGACCAAGTCATCCAAATTATATATTTCTGCAAGTGTTTCTTTTACCTCAATAAATCTATATTTATCTTAATTAAGTTTTATTTAGTTTTATTCTCTGTTTTCTCAGCCTTACCATGACATCTGTATGCAAACATTCAATATATCCCCTCCATATACAGCGGGTGCCAAAAAAATGTATACACATTTTAAGAAAAAAATATTAAAATTGTAATACTTAACATGTACCAATAACAAAAGATGAATATAAGTCACATTTGACTTCTGCAGTTACACGTTGCTATCATAATTCAATTAAACTTTGAAAAGTAATACATAGGTAACATCTCTTAAAATGTGTATATGTTTTTTTGGCACCCTGGTATATGATATGAGCAAACTTGTAATCATGTCTCTTTTTCCTCATCCAAGCCACTGATACAAATATTGGCCAGGCAAATTGTTAAGGACATGGTCCTATGGCCAGCCCTGTGAGATCTGCTCATCTAGTCAGTGCGTCATCCATAAATCCTCTTACTGAGGAAGCATTGCCCATCTTTCTTCATGGTAGCCTCAGAGATATCACTAAAGACCTGTCTGATGCTTTGTGATTTTTGTACTCTGTCCACACTATTCCTCTAATCTTCCTTTTGGTAAATATGTTCTCAAGAAGATGAGATTATATTCATGGGATTGTTTTTGTGAAGCTGAACTAGCTCATTTCATCTCTTCTTTGTTTCCAAAGCTCAGAGGTCACAGAGCCAAATGCTTTGTGGTCAGTCAGCTAACAAATGTATAGATCAGGAGCTGGGTATGACTCATTTTATAAGCAGAAATATATATCCTCTGAGTAGAAGATTCTGCGAGCAGAACACAATTCTGTTACTAATTTCACCTGCTATTATATGATGTGTCTTCTGAAACAGTTTACTGGTTATTTGTGTGAACTCATATTCTTTCTCATTTTGAAAATGAAGAATATGTTGGTATACCTCCTGTCACAGAGTTGGTTAGGGACCATGAAGACCCCAACTTAGTCCAAAATCAATAAATTCCCTCTACGATGTCTCTAAGAGATGATTCAACAGTTTTTCTGTGGGTTTTGTTTTTTTCTTATATATCAAATTATGGTGTTTCAACACATCACAGTGGAGCTACTGCTATTTTCCCTTCCTGTCTCAGAGGAAAAATCTGCTTTCCCCCTTCCATAGCTGAGTCTCCCTGGGTCCTTGGTTTTTTGCCTTTTGGTCTCCTCTAGGACCTCTTGCCATCTGATTCGTTATCTGTATTTTATCTGTTATAGTTCCCCTTTCCTTCCTCTTTCCCATCTGTTAAGATATGTTCAATTATCCAGTGGGTGTCAAAAATATGTGTACATATTTTAAGAAAGGGAAAAACTGTATTCCAATTGTAATACTCAATATATGCTGATAACAAAAGATGAATACAAGTCACGTTTGACTTTTGCAGTTACAAGAGGTGCTCAAAGTGTTAACTATCAGTGTCCAGACACTTGCGATTACAGTGAACTACTGTAGGACTTGTTGCTTTGTGAGGCCTCCTGGATCTTCCCTTGTGCACATAACACACAGTACCATGCATCTCAGACTTATCACAGCTGTGTGCAGTTGTTAGGTACGTTGGAGGTTCTGTTGCATACTCATGCCTCCTTTGTCACTGTACTTCCACAACATTCTTTTCAAATACTACTTCAAAATGATCTTGAATTCCTCAAAAGACAACTGTGCTTCTGTCATTTTCTTTGACTGTCCTGCTTGTTGCATGGTGATGCTAGCATTCATTTGATTAACCCCACCTTTTGAGCAAACTTCTTGTTTTTTGGGGGAGGGGGTTGGAGTCTCACTCTGTCTCCCAGACTGGAGTGCAGTGGCTGCTCCTGGCCACCGCAGCCTCCACCTGCTGCGCTCCGGTGATCCTTCCACCTCAGCCTTCCAAGTAGCTGGAACTACAGGTGCACGCTACCATGCCTGGCTAATTTTTTGATTTATTGTAGAGATGAGGTCTCGCCAAGTTGCCCAGGCGGGTCTCGAACCTGCGGGCTCAGGCAATCCACTCACCTCAGCCTCCCAAAGCGTGGGATTACAGGCTGAGCCACGGAGCCTGGCTTGAGCAAACTTCTTACAATACACTGCTACTGTAATTCAAGTCAACTTCAAAAAGTAATACTTAGATAACAACACTTAAAATATGTATATGTTGTTTTGACATCCCTGGTATATAAAATATATATTTTTGTCATTTCACTCAATAGCTTCCCAACTCCACCTGAAGAGAGTTTATGTTCCTTAGTCTAACATTAAAAGCCTAATACGATTTGACCTCCACCTAACTTTTTATTCAGCAAAACCAATTTATCTCTAATTTATGTACTATACTCTGGCCAAACTCAGTACTGAGCAGATCTCATGCTTCTTTTCTTCTTCTTCTTTTTTTTTTTTTTGCCATGCTAGTCCCACTGCTTAGAATGCTATTTTCTCAACCTTATTTTCACTCTTTCCCTTTGCTGAAATCTTAGATGTCCTTTATGACACAGCCTCTGAGTCACCTCTTACATGAAGCCTTCCCTGCTATCTCTAGCAGAATAATACTTTCTGCTGAAATCCTGGTGACTTTTGCTTGTCTCCAGTGTTATCTTACCACTTTCTATTTTTTAATAGCTATATAGTCCATGTCTTATCTCCTCTACTAAATTACAAACTTGTTGAATACCTATACTGTCTTATCTATCTTTATATCTTTAGATTGTAGCATACTTTTTTTACCTAGTATGTACCCAGTAAATATCTTTTGATTGATGGAATAATTAATTCTGAGATTTATTAACAATGGTCAATCTAAGTATTTATCCAAATCACATCCAACTTCCAATATTTGGGGGTAATTATTCTTGAAATTTACATAAACCAAGTTCTTCCAATGTAAAACAAACAAACAGACAAACAAAAAGCTAGCCTTTATTTTTCATCTAGTGTGTAATGGATACTTGCCTAAATTTCTTTCATAAATATTACATATGCACTATTCTTTTTTTTTTTTTTTTTATCTCCACAAACATTTCATTTGGCAAACATCTTTATTTGTTTAGATGAAGAAACAGAGATTGAAAAAAGTGCAATTAAAATTACCTATTTCAGAGCTGGCAAGCCAGATCTGTACTTGGGGATCTCTTGGGAAAGGATGGTTTGGGAATGGATCCAATGAGGAGGTGAGAGAACTAGATACAGAGATGCCTGGATCTATTTTTGGCTGTGCCTTTGATTTACTATGTGACTTAGGAACGTTTATCTTAGGTTTTTCCATTTGCAAAATGAAGATTCATAAACAAATGTGCAAAAAATGTATCCCCTTACTTACCTCCCTCCAAGAGATTAATGAGATGATATCCAAGGAGCACTTTGATTTTCTCTGATAAAAGAAATGGGTAAGTATGAAATGAAGCAATTCCTACTTTTACTGAAGCTTTTAAAGAGGGTGAAAACAGCCTTTTAAAAATTATCAAAGTAAAAGCTAGAGGAAGAAACAGCCATGTACATTTAGAATCGAGTCAATAATTATTGTAGAGCAACTAATGATTTTCTGATATGTGTATTGCATATTACAATTAACCAGGCATGTTTACATATATTATCTCATTTGGTCTGTATAACTACCTTATGAAGTACATAGACTGGGTAGTTTTATTTAAATAACAGATCTGATTCTCAGACCAAATGACTTGTTCAATGCTATTTGACTCAGATTTAAAACAGTTCAGGGTTAATTCCAAGTTTCTTGGATTCCAAACTTAAGTTCAAATATCTTATATTTCTATAGTTTTGTTAACATCATACTATGCAAATTGGACATTTTTTAAATATCCATCCACCTTCTGTCCATGTTAAGAGTTGAGTTTAAATTCCATTTCAGTTATAAAGCCTCACCTTTAACCTAAAGGGAATTTTTCCTTTTTCATGTTCTTTTGTTGTCCTTATACATATTGTTTTCTGGAGGCCTTTATAGTTATTTGGGTTTCCTGTGTTCTGTTTTTCCTTAAAATAGGCTTTTGGGGCCAGGCGCAGTAGCTCAAGCCTATCATCCCAGCACTTTGGGAGTTCAAGGTGAGGAGATTGCCTGAGCCCACGGGTTCGAGAACAACTGGGGCAACTTGGCGAGATCTCATCCCTACAATAAATCAAAAAATTCACTGGGCATGGTAGCACGTGCCTGTAGTTCCAGCTACTTGGAAGGTTGAGGCAGAAGGATCACCAGAGTCCAGCAGGTCGGTGCTGGGGTGGCTGTGAGCATGCCACAGCACTCTAGCCTAGGCAATGGAGTGAGAATCCAACTCAAAAAACAAACAAACCAAAAAAATCAGGCTCTTGGAATTCAGCCCAATTTCCATCCTTCATGATAGTTGCCACCATTCATTTCATTCCTAGAACTGAGCTTCAGCACAAGGATTATTTGGAAGTTAAAAATGCTTTTGTTCCTTTTGATATTAGTGCCTGGCACAATATCTTATATACAGAGGGTGCTCAATATATACTTGCTTAAAAATGATTAGACTAACCAACAATTACATATGGGGCAGAAGGTTCAGAAAATTTTGTGAGAATACTGGACTTCAAAGTTGGTACCTGATAGTGGTGAATCTGGGATACCAGGCTGAAGAGTTTGAAATTTGCCCTTCTGGCAACAGTAGAATTGTTGGCATCCAGGAATAATTTTGCTGGATTTTATATTGCCAGTGCAGATTCCCCTTAGGACTCAGAAAATTCCTTACTTAAATTTTTTTTTTTTTTTTATTTTCTTGTCTTTTGAATCCCACAAGGACCTCCTCCCACCAGTGCCACTTTACCGGAGACTTGTGATATGTAAGACAGGGAGTAAAACCCAAGTGAATCAAGGAAGCCTGTTAAGAGCACTGATTTCTATGATGTCTCAGTTTGTTAAGTAAATTGCAGGTTGTACCACTTGACCAGAGACAGCTGACAGGCATCTTGCCTGAACAAGTAACAGCTCCAAAATGACAGGTGCACTTTAGTTTCATTAGAAGCGGTGGTATCATTTTTGCCAAGGCCATCACAATAAATATGGTGATTATATGCATCCCTTGGGATTTGGTGTTGACAGCATAGTTGGGCTGCACTAAAGAGTCTTAGCTGATGCACTGACATAAATGACAGCAAAGCAGATCTCTGGGTCCCTCAGGAAGGAGGCAGAAGATTATATGTGAAGAAAGTTCCACAGACCAGCTGAAATCCTTTCAATCAGCATTGTAATTTTATGTGTTTATAAGTAATGTTTAGCACTGTTCTCTCTAATATTTTTCTTACAATGTCTAAAAAGCTAAAACATCAGCTCCACGTTGCTAAGTCTTTCTGCAATCAACAGAAGCAGTAGTAGTTGCTAACTAGTTATTCAGAAATAATGACTTTGCTAAACATGACCATAAAGTGAACATTTCAAGATTCTCCAAAGCGGACCAGCCTGTAAGTAACAAATCTTCATTAGATGGCTATGGATTGGCTCTCTAGGTCCTGTTAAAAGTCAGTCTGTATGGGAGGATTGTCTAGAGAGGCTTGGGCTTCTTCTGTGTAACAGAAGGCATGGATTCTCCATCTATACAATGCCATGAAACAACCGTGGGAGTGACACTTCCTGTAACTTCTCTCCCATCCCTTATCAAGTTGGTGGGATTGGATGAAGGGTCTTCACCTGTATAGGTGAAACTCTTTCTTCCCATCTTTCTTTCCAAAGGGCTCCTGTCCCTGGGCTGAGTATACCCAGGTCTGTTTCATCTTTACAGGTGGCAATGGGGAAGGAAAAAAACGTAGAATTAGGAGTAGGAAGACTGATCTGCAAACAGGTCTAAATCTTGTCCCAGACCCATTCTCCTATCCAACTCCACAAGCAGTGAAGTTTTCTGGTCCTTCAGTCTGTGGCTATTTCTCAATTGACTGAAATTCCGAATGAAGAGGGCTATGATTTATTAATCCACTTAAACCTCAACATGGCAGAAGAGCAATTTTGTTTTTCTAGCTCTTACATGACAATGCACATTTTTTTATTTGACAGTCTGTTATAGAACTCAAATAATTTTTTTCACTATCAGTTTCTACTCAAAATTAAATGGTAGTTCTAAAGTAGTGGCCAACGTTAAATTTTTCTTGATGGTTATAGCCATGCAGATATTGAACTCAGAGGACTAAAAGCATATTTGCATATAATTCTCTGTATTTTTCTATACTGAATGGCCTGCTGTCATAAAACTCTCAAATAATGAATTTTATTATCATTATCTTTGCTGGCATCTATTAATCCTATTGTTTTATTGGCTAAGTGTACATATCCTATCGTTGTGTTTCTGAGTCAAGGTGAAAGCAACTAGCAATCTTAAGAGTTCAGAAGGAAGTTTATTTACATCCGGCCCTTCTTATGAGGCTCCCTAACAGTGATGGATTTTGTTGTTGAGTCTCAGTTCATGAAAAGTGCATTAAAACCTTGAGCTGAGCCATCTCTCTGAGGCAGCAGTTGGGTCATTACATCTCGGCAGACACTTTAGTTGTGTGTAAGATTTTATGATCAAGTCTGCTTAATTCATCCCAACTCTTCAAAGAGGAAAGGAACTAACATTCCTTGAATATCTTCTATTATGTGCTAGATGCCTGCATATGTTGTTTTGTACTCATTACAAGCTTTCGTTGTAGGCAGTATTTTTCCAACTCTAAAGATGAGAAAACTAATTCTCCAAGAGTCCAAATAAAATAGAGAAGAATACACAGGAAATAATAGAGTATAGGAAATGATACAGTATACTTTAAAGTCAGGGCTGTCTTACTCAAAAGTCTATGATTGTTATAGTATATTAGGGGTTTAAAAAACCCTGCAGTAGACAGACAATGTAAGTGATTAAAATGGAATGAGGTATAAGAAAAAAAATGTGCTGTCCCTCATTTTTCTTGACTACGATGGCCTTCTCAGTCTATCTTTTATTGATGTTCAGAGGGTTTGCTACTTAAATGGTGACAAAATTACGTCCCTTTCCTCTTCGCCCTACTATACAAAAACAAAACAGAAAACCAGAGCAAACTTTATGATAAATGGCAACCAACATTCAGCCTTTGCATCTGATGGGCAATAGAGATTGGTTGGGATTCTGGTGAATTAGAATACATGTCTTTCTCTCCTAATCAACTCTGGCTGATTGTTCTAGAGAAATGTTAGCCCAGGGTTGCTAAACCTTACCATTTTTCAAAAGAATCTAGAAGTTATCCGTTTGTGAGAGAGCTTATGATTTTTAAATGTTGAAAACTAATTTACATTAAAAAATACTATGTGATACCCTTCTTTTAATAATAAGATAAAGCCTATCTGAGGGCTTGATCCACCATAAAATCACTACATTTGTAAATTTTATATTACACAACTCAGCTAATAAGAATCTACTGGAAGAAATAATTTACAAACAAAAGTCAAAGCAAAAATGATTTTTACTACTTTTCCAAGAATTGTGCCATTTATGTACTGTGCCTCTCTGTGGTAGAAGCATGACTCCTCGTCCTCCATCTGCCCTTCACTGAGTGGAATAAGACCTATATGTCAGGACTACTCAGGTTTCAAATGCTCTGAGCACTTGATTGTGTATTCCCTGGATAGACCTGGTAGTCTGGTGAGCATAGGTGGCATGTCTCATCAGAAGTCATCCTTTGGCAACTGAACCAGAAATGCAACCTGCTGTCTACTAAGGAATATGTCTATGCTTGTAGCTAGCTATCTAAGATGTATGCTTCTACATATTAGCCTGCATAAAGTTTCTTGAAGTCAGTGCAAGGTAGAGTATTAAGCACTGGCACCCATGTTTGAGGATTTGGGGAGCTTTTTTCTGTATGCTTTTAGATGAGGCTGGATGGCTAAGTTTAGTCACACTCAATCTAATCCCCTGTCTGTATTCTTTTTACTTCCTTTCCTCTTTTTAAAGTTTTCACTTTCTTCTGACCTTAATCCCTGTCTCTATGGACTCACGGGTATCATTGAACATGGATGTAACTAGTTAGCAACAGGAAGATAACTGTTAATTGCTTGAATGGTATCTTCCCTGGTGGCCTCCAAGCCTCTGGCCAGAATCAAGGGTAAATGTACCACAAACCATTGTTCTTCTAAGCAACTAAATCTCTTCTTTTGCTGGAAGAGAGGTATCTTCAGCAGAAAGCAAGGGAGTCAGCAGGGCACATTTGAAGGGAAAAAAAAGAAATTATTTATATTTATTTTGAGTCTGTAGTTTCTAAATTCCATAGAGGTAATTGTATCATCATCAAGGAAACATTTGCTAGGGAATGTAAGGAAGGCCCTTTGGACAAGACAAAATATTTTCTAAGATTTATCAGGTTTATGAACCTTAAACAATCTTTCTCTGCATTTGGATATGTTGCACCCAGAGAGCCTACCTTAACATTCAGATGTCTCTGTCTTGGCAAAATTAGTGAAGTTTTAGAACTCAGAAAAGTGGTTGATAGTCTAAGAAAGTTTTATGCCAATTATTTTCTATCTTTTCCTTTCATAAATTGAGTTTTTTCTTTATTCCAACAGTTAAAATTTTCTGTCCTTCTCCCATTCATCTTTACTTTCTCAGCTGCATCCATCTAAATATGTCTTATTGTTTTGGTCAGTGTGGGCTGCTCTAACAGAATGCCGTGAACTGGGTGGCTTATACAACAAACATTTGTTTCTCATAGTTCTGGAAACTAGGAAATCTAAGATCGGGGTGCCAGCCAATTTGGTTCCTGTTGAGAACTCATTTCCTGATTGACAGATGGCCACCTTGTTGTTGTATTCTTACAACAACATCTCTCTAGTTGGGACTTATTCTATTAAGGGCACTAGTCCCATTCATAATGTCTCCACTTTTGTGACTTAATTACCTCTCAAAGACTTCAACTACAAATACACAGGATTAGGGTTCAACATATGGATGGAAGAAGGAAAGGACACAAACAATCTGTCCGTAGGTGAAAAAATAACACTTTTTTTCACCTTTCGTTTGGCCCCTCCTAAATCAGGTAGTGTGATATCATGAAATATATATTGGTATTCATCCCGTTTTATGACTTTACAACTCTTAAAGGCCTAGGAATCTTAAAAGTGATGTTATTTTTGTATTTTAGTTAGTTGACTGATGACTGGCAGTCCCTAGCTACAGGATGTGGTCTGTTCACCAGAAAGACCAAGGTAGAATTAGAAGGTTGAGACTTTCAGCTTAACCCCTCCAATCTCTGAGGAAGAAAGAGTGACTGAAGATTGAGTTGGTCACCAGTGGCCAATGATGTGATCAATCATGACTATGTAATGAAGCCTCCATAAATAAGCTTACAAATAGTTGAACATGTGGAGATTGCTGGAGTGTAGTGTGCCCAGAGAGGGCACAGGAGTTCTGAACCTCTTCCCATATACCTTGTCCTATGCATCTCTTTATCTTTTCCTTTGCAATATCTTTTATAATAAGCCAGTAAATATGCATTTTCTGAGTTCTGTGAGCTGCACTAGCAAATTAATTGAACTCAAGGAGGGAGTTATCGAAACCCCAATTTATAACTGGCCAGTTAGTAGCACAGGCAAATACCTGGTGCTTGTGATTGGTGTCAGAAGTGGAGTTGGGGACAGGCTTGTGAGACTGAGTCCTCAACCTGCAGGATCTGACACTACCTCCAGGTAGATGGTGTCAGAATTGAGCTGATTTGAAGGAAATCCAGCTGGTGTCTGCTGCAGACTGATTGCCTGCTTGTTGTGTAGGGAAAAACCTCCATACATCTCGTGTCAGAAGCTTGTGGTGGGAGTATAGTAGAAGAAACAGAGTTTTCTTTTTTCTACACAGGTAGCATTTTCTGTCCTGAAGGGTAAGTAATGAATCCTCTGCCTCCAGTTACTTGGACAGTTTATTAAGGACTGACAGTGGACATTTATTTGGAACCAGTATATGATAGTGTTCTTTAGTTTTTTATATATTAATTTAGGAAACTATGTACTTATTTCTCATGTTTCTTTTGTCCCCGCTTGCTAATGACATATTTTTTCAGTGAGCCATGTTTTAATCTCTGTCATCACCCATGAAGCTCAGTGATGTATCCTCATCATCCAAGTGAGGAAACTGTGTGCAGAGTATTTGTGCTTACCCTAAAACATGCACTAAGTGAACTACTAGAACTCATATCTGAGACTTCTGATTCTAATGCTGTTGCCCTTTCCACTATACCAGAGTGTAGTTTATACTTGTGTGAGTGCTGAGCAATGCCAAATGTGTTTATGTAGCTTCTGATATGCCTACTAAAATGTTCTATACAGAGGATAGGATCAATAGATACTTGACTGCAAAACTTCTGTGACTTGACTCTGCTTATGCAATATTGATTTGGAGAAATAAAGGTATTTCTGGGCAAGGGGAAGGAAAACAACTATGTGTAAACATTCTCAATTTGGCATGCCTGGTGCAGATTGAAATGGATGGTAGTTGAAGTACAGTCAACTCATGGTGACTGTGATGTGGGGATGGTCTCCAAAAAGGTAGAGTTCGAGGCCAACACTGACCAGAAATCCCTGTATTAACAAGTAAAACAGAAGTCAGGACAATGAAAATGAATTTCTCTGAAAGCTTGGCATCTTGGATATTTCAAAGATTAAAGTTAGGTTTAATGGGAACCTAATGGTTCAATTGACTGGTCATGTCCCCCTCTAGGACTTCAACTTGAATGTGCTCCAAATAAAGAAGCAAGGTACGTTGAGGGCCTTGGTAATGAACACCGAGTTTCTCACCTCCAGGTCTACAGGGCAAGTTCTCCTCAGGTTGCTTAGGCCTACTGGCAATTTTTCTCGCGACTGTTCAGTAGACTGAAATAAATTAACAGCCATGATCCCTTGAGAGGTGGTCATGGTCTATATTTTCAAAAGCATTCTCCTAGAGCTAAGTCATAGCAAAAATGAAAAATTAGTAAATGAATCATGGATGAGATATTGCTCTCTGCTCTGGGGTCTTGCTTGCAGAAGAATGTAAAGGTGCTTTCACCATTGTGCCAGATGCTCACTCAGTTGAACTCTATGAGGAAGTTGACTGAACTCGATGGAGGAAGATATAGAAAATAAAAATACATTTTCTGCCCTCCCAATGCTCATGGTATGACTGCAGAAATAATTGTTCCATTAAAAAATAACACTGTCGGTGGCTCAGTCTGCAATCCCAGCACTTTGAGAGGTTGAGTGAGTAGATTGCCTGAACCTGCAGGTCCGAGACCAGCCCAGGCAACTTGGTGAAACCTCATCTCCACAATAAATCAAAAATTAGCCAGGCATCATAGCACACACCTGTAGTTCTGGCTACTTGGAAGGCTGAGGTGGAAGGATCGCCAGAGCCTAGCGGGTTGATGCTGGGGTGGCCGTGAGCATGCCACTGCACTCCAGACTGGGTGACAGAGTGAAACTCCAACTCAAAAAAACACTGAAACTAAATAACACAAACAATGTATTTTATTGTTGAATAGATACTGGAGTAATTGTGGGATAACTGGCAGATGGATCTGGTAAAATAAAGATGACTCTGGAAGGGAATGTGTGTAGAAATGTTTTCAGCTCTATACACCTGCACATGCTGGCAAGGAAAAGCCAGATCTTCTGCAGAGAAAAGTCTTCTCCAGATAGAAAGAGTATGTCATTCAGCTTTGGGCTGGGCCAGGAGTAAGAGATCATTCCTGTGTTTGGGTCATTCTTGGATCAGTGATCCCTAATAACTAGTGCTATTCTCTAGCGCTCACCTTGACTGTAGATTATTTTGATGTTTGAATCACTATGGAATCTATAGTTTGTTCTAACTCAGGTCTATGATAGACTCACATTCCTGGGAGGACTTCTATAGAAATAAGGGCTCAGGATTTCACTGACTGCACTGGGACTCTTCAAAGGCTGAATTAGAACTGGATGATAGATGCCTTTTGATGGACACAGAGGGGCCTAGATTCTCCTGAGCCAGTGTCATTTTGCTGGAAAAAAAAAGAAGAGAATCAGAGACACTAGCTTTTGTGTATGTTAGACTTTAAGGTCTTGTTCAAGCACTCTCACATACATATACACACAAATGCACACACTGGACACAACATTTGCACCCTTTAAATACTGTAATATAACTGCATCTTCATATTGTGTATGGATTCATTATAAACTCTTGGTAATTTGTGTATCTGAGACTGTAGCTGACTCCCAGAGGATTTACTGTACATGCCGTGTCATAGGGTAATAATGGCCTTGTGCTGTCCCAGGAACATTTCCTCCATTTGACTGAAACTTACTGTACAATTTGGTAGGGATACTGATTTCAAGCAAAGTAAAATTAGGAGATGTACTCTCTAATTATTCTATCAAAAGGGCACATATCTTTGAAATAATTCTCAGTGCTGTATGGTAGAGTCTTTTCAAAAGGTATGAGTCAGCTCCCTGTGACATGTTTTCCAGTGTCTGGTTTGGGTCACCTTTAGTAATCTCATCAGGGCAGAGCAAAAGCACTTTTCTTTTCATACTTCTACTCGGGTGTTCCGATTACTCTCCCCCACAGAGACTTTGATGCCATCATTGAGGTCATCGGGACTGCCTTCTCTCTATTTACTGTAACTGTTTAAATTTCACTCTTTTCTCTCTGTGTTGCTTTTATGATGGTGGTGGGGTATAAGTCAGAATCAACCTTTTGAATTAGAAATGCTGATCTTATCCATGAGAGAATGTTATAATGGTGAGAGTTGACAAAGAGGAGAACCATAAAATATCACCTGGATGAAATACCCAACTGCAACACTATCTCCAGGACACACACACACAGAGTCCCTGTGTGAAGACAAGCACTACTGATATATTGCAGTCTGCTGGCCATTTTGTTTACGATAACTAGGAAAGGAAAAATGAGCCCCTATTTCAGTGTGTTCATCCCAAGATGATGACACAGTAGTTTTCCCCTTGCAGGTAAACCAAGAGAGCTCAGTTAATCACCTTTTATCACTCAAGGGACTCAAGTGTCTTGGAGATGCATTGGAGCCCTGGGGACTGAGATACTCATTGGGTCACAATGCTATTCTCTTTTCTCATTCCATCTAATATAATAAACTCAAGTCCTAACATCAGAGTGATGTGTGCTATCTTTTAGAGGCCCAAGTCTTTAACATACATGATTCACTTCCACAGAACTAGATGAATTTTCCAGAAGAAAAGTTCTATCATTACAATTTTAATGACATAACTTCACTTCATCTCCTCCTTTACCAGACTGTTCCTAGCGACCATCATATTTTGCCAGAAGCCTCTAATTTATTTCTCTGTATCTGCAGCTGACTTCCTTCAGACAATGTTATGTTGAATTGATTTTTGTGTATAAACCTCCCACCGTGTGATCCAAGATAAATAAGTTAATGCTTAATTGGGTGACTTTTTATATAGCTTTTCTTCTCTTATTAGGACTACACTCTATTTGCTGTATGATACTTGAGAAGTAAGTTCATTGTGCACTGATTTTCCACTTGCTTAAGTCCAGTGAAAGAGAACACCCCCCCACACACATACACACAACAAGTTACAGGAAGTGGGTTTGTTGCCTACAGAAAGGTAGCAAGAGACAGCAAAAGCCTAGGATTACTTTGAGCTGGTCCTCTAAGATTCAGGAAAGCTGCCCACCTGAATGGAATCCATCTGTTCATGTCCTACTTGCACTGCAGCTGAGAGACCTGGGAAGTACTCCATCTTGGGTTTTATATTCTGGAGGTGCCATGACTCAGTGGACTGAAGCCTTGAAGGACATCTTGTTTTGGCAAAAACTGGAAAACAGCTTTGGCTGTTCCAGCCACTCCCTCCTTGTCTCAGGATGTTACATTCTCACCAAAATTTACAGTTATTCTTTGAACTATAAATGACAAAGGAGGAAGAACTAGGTTTGTGCCACACCAGTAGGAGGACTGTCCTGCATTGATTAAATGAGTAGGTATAACTCAGGCTCCCCATTTGACCCTTCCATTCCTATTTTAGTTATTCCTATTTTAGTTATTCTAACCAGTTGAACATAAACTATTGATCAAAAGCTAAAAATAAAATAGTTAGCCTTTAATTGTGCAAGTTTCCACAACAGACCAGTAAATGTTTTCTGGGAAGGATCAGACGGTAAATATTTTACACTTGTAGGCCACATGATATCTGTTGCAACTACTCAACTCTGCTACTGTAGCCCCAAAGCAGCCAAAGACAATACATAAATGAGTGAGTGCAGCTATGTCCCAATAAAACTTTATTTATAAAAACAGGCAATAGTTCTATTTAGCCCAGAGACTGCTGATCCCTGTCCCAGGCCATTCCACCTCTTCCAACTTTTGCATATCCATTTCTCAAACATATCATAAAAGACCATCATAATCAACACTGATTATCTGATGACCCCAAGTACTAAATTTCTGAATTCTGAAATGTGAATATTAATTTCATATTCAGCTAAAAAGTGGTATAGAGTTTAGACTACAAATTTATCTATGGGAGTAACTGAAAATGCTTTCTTATTAAATCAAGAGCTCTTGGTTGGTGTTTATTATTCACATAGGTCCACTTGCCTTGAAGCCATAATGTTAGCATAGCCTGTCACTGGGAAGACAGGTAAATAGTAAAGCACTTTGAAAAATCACTAAAGGTTTCCTCATAATCACAGAATGGGTCTTGGAGGGTTATGAGCTGTTTACTGATCTCTCTTTTATAGAGCAGCAGCTGCTCATTTTTGGCCTACTTCTAAGAGAAGAAATTTCTCCTTTGAAGCCCATTCAGAAGTAATCAGGCATCTTTGTGGAAGCTGACTAAAATTGTAAGGGTCAAAGGGTTAAGTTAAAGTTGAAACTATCGACTCATATTATTTTGCCAGGGAGATGTACTAGAGGGCTTTCTTAGGAACCAGTTACAATGAAGCAGCAGGGAAGGGGGTTACCAAGACCAGACAGAGAATGTAGCATAGGCATGAGTATTAGATCTGCTGCTTTCTCGCTCTGTGAGCTTGCATTTCAGTTTATCCCTGCAGAGCAGGCATTTAACCACCACATAGAGTAGGAGAAAGTCAGAGAGATTATTGACACATGCTTAGTGCTCACCTTGTGCTCTGGGGCTAGACAACAATTTTAAGCCAAATATTTGAAAATTTACATGTGTGTGCATTCATGTGCAAGTGTGTATTGTGTGTGTGCAGGTTGTGTGCACACATACACACCACACGGAAGGGTTTTTGTGGAGAATACATTGGACCATGCATGCAAATGTATATAGAACAGTTTCTGCCATGCAATATATGCTTTGTGAATGTTTGTCGAGTGACTAAAGTTTTGTACTCTCGAGTGCAGAATTTCTCAGTAGTGGTACTATTGATATTAGAGCCAGAAACTTCTTTGTTGTGTATTGTTGGATATTTAGCAGCATTTTTGACCTGTATCCACAATCCAAAGTAGCACCCCACTTTAGCTGTGACAACCCAATGTATCTCCAGACAATGCCAAATGTCCCTAGGGACAAAATTGCCCCCAAGTGAAACCACTGCCTTAATGAACTAAGACATTAATGCAAGAAAGAGGTTCCCAAACTTTTGCTACCATCTGAATCACCTGAAGATCTTATGAAAACACTGATAACTGTGCCTCACTCCAGACTTTCTAATTCGGAAAGGCTGACATTAAGCCAAATAATTTGCATTTTTAAAATTATAAAGATGTGGGGTACAATTCAGGGTTGGGTATACAAATATTCATTATGCAGTTACCCTTGTTGATGAGGTATGCCCCTCCCTCCCCTAGCAGTTTCCCTCAACTGCCAATCCCACCCCCCCCAACAGTTTCCCATTACCGCCCATCCCTTTCTTATATTATTATAATTGTTCAAAGTCTGCTTATGAGTGAGAATATATGGTACTTTTGTCTTTGTTTCTGTGATAGATCACTGAGTATGATTGACTCCAAATCCATCCAAGTTGCTGCAAAGTCCGTATATTTGTCCTTCCTTATGGCTGCATAATATTCCATTGTGTATATGTACCACATTTTTTTTAATCCAGTCTGGCTTCGATGGGCAGCATGGTTGGTTCCATGTTTTTGCTATTGTGAATAGAGCTGCAACAAACATACGTGTGCAGCTATCTTTTTTGTAGAATGATTTGAGTTCCTCTGGGTATATCCCAATAGGGGAATTGCTGGGTCATATGGAAAGTCAATTTCTAGTTCTTTCAGAAATCACCACACTGTCTTCCAAAGAGGTTGTGCTAGTTTGCATTCCCACCAGTAGTGTAGAAGTGTTCCTCTTTCTCTGCATCCTCACCAGAATCTGTTGTTGGTTGTTTTATTGATGGCGGCCATTCTTACTGGGGTTCGGTGGTATCTCAATGTGGTTTTTATTTGAGTTTCTCTGATAATGAGTGAGGCTGAGCCCTTTTTCATATGTCTGTTGGTTGCCCGTATGTCTTCTTTTGAGAAGTGTTTGTTCATGTCTTTTGCCCGCTTTTTAATGGGGCTGTTTGTTTTTTTTCCTTTCGGCATGTTTGCATTCCTTGTAGATCCTAGTTGTTTGGCCTTTGTCAGATATACAGTTGGAAAATATTTTTTTCCTATTTTGTGGGCTATCTCCCTGCTCTCTTGATGGTTTCTTTTGCTTTGCAGAAGCTCGTTAGTTTGATGAGGTCCCACTTGTCTATCTTATTTCTTAAGGTATGGGCATTTAGGGTTCTGATCAGGAATTGGTTGCCAGTTCCAATTTCCATAAGGGTGTATCCTGTGTTTTCTAAGATTCTTATCACTTGCGGCTTTACATTTAGGTCTTTGATCCATTTAGATTTAGTTTTTCTGTATGGTGATAGGTAGGGGTCCTGTTTCAATCTTCTGTATGTGTTCAGCTAGTTTTCCCAGCACCATTTACTGTATAGTTTCTCCTCTCCCCAGTGGTTGTTGTTGGAGACTTTGTCAAAGATGAGTTGGTTGAGAAATTGAGACTTTGCTCCCGAAACAAACCCACTTTCAGACTTCAAACTTTACTACAGGCTACAGTCATCAAAACAGTCTGGCATTGGCACAAGAGCAGGCATATAGACTGATGGAACAGGATAAAGAATTTGCATTTCTAGCAAGTCCCCAGATGAGGCTGATCCTGCAAGCCCCAGGGCCTCACTTTGTAAGCATACAGGTAAGAGAGATGCCCTGGAAAAATTCCAGATAATTTGAAATTTGTTTTCTAATTTCAAGGACTATAATGTCATTAGTATGAGTACAGGTCTCTATATTAAGACCATCAGGTGGTTCTTCACAGCAGTGTATAGATTTTGGACAGGGGAGGCATAAGGCATTCATGGGAGATATTCCGTCTGTACTGGATTTCGGTCAGCACTGCCCTGCCAGCTGTCACCTGAGTCCTGCCAGGAGACTGCTCCAGGTCTGGCACAACACAGGGGAACCTATGGAAATGAATGTTAATGTTTGCCTTGTGGTCAATCTCAGCTACCAAATGAGCCAGAGTAACATGGAGGTCTGTAACAGAGAAGTGGATACTCAGAGTGGATTTGACGGATGTGATGACTCCGGACACCAGCTTGTGACTGGTGACAATTTAGAACCATAGCTCTGACTTGCATCTTATTTACCTGTGCCAGCTGTCTTGTCCTTCCTTGTTTCTCCTTTCTTCCGGTCAGGATTCCTGTTGCCCTATGCTGTCATCCCTCCTCTCTCTCTTTTTTTCTTGCTTGGAGTCAGAGATGGAACTGTCTTGAGCTATTTATCAGTCTTATCTCTCTTGGCCCTCTGTTAGCATTTCAGACTGTGGATCTAATCCGCTTTAATTGATTGACCTCATGCAGCCAGACATCAGCAAAACACCAGGTGAAAGGCAACTGCAGCCAGGGGAGAGGTGGGTGTAACTTTCCTGTGTGGGTGCAAAGGTCATTGAGGTCTATGATATTTAGGAAAGTACAACTAGTGTCCAAGCCATTTAACATGAATTTTCCAGGGACAATGTATACAGATTCTGGAGTTGATAATCTTGAATGGGAAATAGTCTCTCCAAATAGCACAGTATCCTATAGAGAGTGCTCCTGACTCATCTGTCATATAATAGCACAATTTCTCACCCAGTGTCCCCACCAACATCACATCGCCACCATCTATATCCCACCATTAACGTCTTTGTTGCATCATTTTTTGTAGAACACTTCAGAATGTGCCTAGTTTTTATTAATTTCTATTCATATGCATTATTTAGCACAGGTATTATTGATACTGGCTTTGTATTTGTTTCTCTCATTTTTCATACAGATAGCTTGAGATTCAGATAGTTGAGGGTCTGCTCAAGATTACATGATGAAAAGATGTGAAACCTTGACTGGGTCCAAGTCTTTTGATTCTAAATTTCAAATTCTCGAAAACCTGAAGCAGACATGTTTTCTTCTCCCCTGCTCATCCTGCCACAGCCACACATAAGCTTGTGGAAGGAAGAGGTCTAGGTCATTGTTGTGAGATGATCGTGGAAGTTGAACCATCTGCAAGCTCCACAGCTGGGGTCATATCAGTTTGGGTGATTGCTGAAGGGGTTCTTGTCAGTCTTAGCCTTCCTGATGGAGAGATCTGGTCTCTTACATCTCTTGAATCCCTTAATAGTGCTTGGCTCTGCACACAGTAAGTACTCACTCAATGCTCACTAATAAACATCCTGGGTGTAAAACAAGAAGACCATTACACCAAAAGAATGGAGACTAATGATCTTCACTGAAAGACAGATAATAGCCACAAAAAGAAACCCAAGTACGTTTTATTTTATTTAGAATGTTTTCTTCTAAAGAACTTTGATAAAGCCCTCTGTCAGTCAGAATTGTCTTATAGATGAAGGAAGTTATGCCTTGTCTTTTTGTATTTTGCAGATTGCATTTATAAAGCATGATTAGGTGATATGTTTTGCCTAAGACTGATTGCACAAAATCTGAATATATTACCAATTATCTATTTTATCATGTACTATTCAAACTGTATGGATCCTTTCATGGTGAAAACACTCTCATGATTTTTTTTTTCTATCACAACCACACGTTCTAATTCATTGTTCATATTCATTCACTTATATTAATCTAAGAAACATTTACCTGTTGGGATCCTTATATTTGAAATACCCATAATTAGGTTAGGTAAACAAGTTAGGTAAGTTAGGTAGACATTAACTGCAGCATGTAATACTTGTGACCAAAACCTGACACTGTCAGAAACCAATGGGTCTTAGAGTCAGATACACATGAATTCTAGTCTTAAACAAGCCTCTAATTGTGTGAATTCTCTGGTGGGTAATTGTGGGAGTTTGAAAATAATTCTATTAAAAAATAGTTACTGAGCACCTACTCTGTCCACCCAAGTAGTCTGGGTTATTTTGCAGTAACAACAGCCTAAATGCTTGGTGTAAATATACCAAACTTTGTTTCTCAGTCAACCTCCATATCCATTGCAAGTTGACTTGTGGCCATCCTCACTGGATGACCGAGACTGATAAAGCAGCTACAACCAGGAATTTGTTGGGTACATAGTTGACGGCAAATGGGAGAACTCTGGTGAATCTCAAACTGGTAATTAAATGCATGGCTCAGGCATGACGCATTCATTAGTTAGCACTGGTCTTTTGCTCCCCCATCCCCCACCCCACAAGGAGGTCCAGAAGATCTCTCTTTGTATGAGCCCATAGTGCGGTAGTACTAGGAAAATGTGGTAAGTAGTGTCACTTACTACTTTACTATGAACCAGACTTTGAAATGAGTAGGGAAGGCCTCCCCAGGGCTGGGCCACAGGAAACATCATTTGCATGTTGCTTCTTAGTGTTATTGCCTAGCACTGAGCTAGCAAATTTTATGGGAAGCCTAGCAGTTAAGACACTGAGAACTGCTTCCACTGCACATCTCCCTGGCATGCTGTTGAAAATCCCAGCTCTGTTTCTATCAGCTGCAATTTTCTAAAATAGCAGATGGTACGTTCTGCTTTCCCCCGGGGACACTTTGGTATGAATGAAGAGATCGCCTTCAGGGAGGTCTTTATTCCTGAGGAGTTTTTTTTACCTCTGTGCATTCCTGCTCCGGAAGTCTGACCGGGCTGTTGGTAGCATCTCGTGGGTCACCTCAGCAGCAGTAACTGCAATGTGGCTGATTGAGGATCTGCAAGCTGGAGCCGGACTAATTTGGGGAACCAGGTGGGCTCATAAACAGTCATTATTGAAGAAGAATGACTTACTGGCTATTTAAGGACAGCTGTTTTCTGTACTGCTCAGTTTTTTTCCTAATGCACTTGAGGATTCCTTGGTAATGTCTTCTGATTTACCACTTGTCTTTGTTTTTAATATCAAGGAAGAACATAGATGGGAGTGATTGTCTTGGAAGCAACTTTAGTAATGATGGGTGTGGAGTTATTAAGATTTATAGCCATGCTGTTTTGCAGCTACACTTTGCTTGTCTTAGAGAGGCTTATAAAAGGCACTGAAGAATGCAGAAGGAGAGCTGCTACATTGTGATAGCATAATTTTTTTTTTTTTTTTTTGAGTTGGAGTCTTATCCTATCGCCTAGGCTGGAGTGTAGTGGCATGCTCATGGTCACCACAGCCTCGACCTGCTAGGCTCAGGTGACCCTTCCACCTCTGCCTTTCATGTAGCTGGGACTACAGGCATGTGTCACCACACCTGGCTAATTTTTCTTTTTTTTGTAGTGATGAGGACTCACCAAGTTGCCCAGGCTGGTCTGGAACCCATGGGGTCAGGCAATCCTCTCACCTCAGCCTCCCAAAGTGCTGGGAGTATAGGCATGAGCCACCATGCCCAGCCATAAATTTTTAAAGATATTGTTTGCTAAAATTTACATTTATTTTCACAATGTATCTTAAGGACAGTGCCCATCAAAACAACCAGTCCTTAGTTCATGCCACTACTTTCAATTACACTTATGAGGGAAAGAAAGGGAAAAAAAGACTGGCATGTACTGAGGTCAAAAATATGTGCTCCATGGGCCAGGTGCACTGTGCTTTCATACAATCCTTACCAGGAGTTTCAGAGGTGACAGCTGGCCTCTGCTTCCCTCCATACATCCCTGTAAAGAAGAGAAATTAGAAGCTAAATAATCAGACCAAAGTTATACAGCTTTAAAAGCCAGTAATTATTGAACCGTGCTATGGTAAAACCCATGTTTATTCTATTGAACCAATTAACTTCTCCAGTAATCACAGCGTTCTATATGATCGAATGATTGGATGGTTCTTTCTCTTGATCTCATTTATCTCTTATATTTATACAGTATAATGTTTTATTACTTATAAGGCACTGTCATGTTCATATTATTTTATCCTTATGATAACCCTATAAAGTCTATAAAGCCAGTATCCTGTCCCCATAGAGTATTTTGAAGAAATGTGTTCAGGAAAGTTAAGTAACTTGCCCAAGGTCAGTCAGGGCTGACTCCGAAGCTAATGCTTTTTCTTCTTCACATCTCATCTCTGGACACATGCGCCAACAGAGTTGATTTTCATAGCAGCTGAACATGATAGATTCAAGCTTGGGTAACTATATGGGTGTTTGCCACAAGGCTTCTGTGACTTATAATGAACTGAAACAAGGCAGTTAGCCACAGATTATAATGCCAATGTGGTCCCATGACAAATGACAAGGAGGTGGCAGTGATGAAATCTTATTACTGTGAATACAGGGGCCACATCTGAGGTCTAGCACAGCCACATTTACCACTGCGGGAAGCAAAATGAAACATCTGGGTAAGGGTCTCCCCTGACTTTGGCAGCAGGCTAACAGGATTAAGAAGATCTCTCCGAAACAGTCATTACAATGGCAAATGTGTGGCGCCTGAGATAAGGACCAAATATTTATTCTGGCAGAGATTACATCTTTCCTTCTCCTGAATCTCATATGGATCTTGCAGAAAATCTGCCCAAGAATATATCTTGCTGATCAGCCAACTCACTGAGCCCGAACAGTGCTTTGCCACTGCTGTCACTGAAAGGCTGCAAAATGCTGGTTTAAAGGTCTCTTTGCTCCCCCTGAAACTGTTGTCCCTCCATGATTAATTAGTGACTCAGAGGTGAATTGAATCACCAGCAGTCCTTTCCATGCATCCAGGATTTATGTACTGGTTTCTCATTGAAGAACAGTGGTGCAATAAACAGCCCACATCTGTGGGGTGGGCAAGGAGTAATGGTGTCTGCGGTCATGGTTCCTGAATTCCTCCAGTCCTTTCATTCTGCAAAGCAGGTTGGGACTTAGGTTGTGATAACCTTGTTTATTTAGGCATGAGGGTGATTGGGCACCAGCATACATAAACACGCATGCGTGTGCATGTCCATGTGCGCACCCACCACACAAGCGCGCGCGCGCGCGCACACACACACACACATTCTTAGAAATAAATACCGATTCTCTAAGAGAAAGCAGAAAAGTCATGTTGCCATTTCTGAATTTGTTGAGAATCAATAAGAAAGAATACAATGGGTAATAGTATCAATTATTGGCTTGAAAGGTACAAAAAGAACCCATAATTGGGTTTATTTATCCTTGCATCATATTTTAATGTTAGGTACTCAGTTTGGAGATGTACAGATGAAACAAAACAAAACTGAGAACATAGTGGTCCCAATAAACAGAGATTTAAGAAATCATGAGTGTGTTTCATCATTATTTGGGGAGGTACTTGAATCACTTTTCCCAGAGAACAGAACATGAGGACTACAAACATCATCTTACCATTAATAGTATGCTATCAGGGCCCAAATAAAAGAATTATGTGCACTGTGTATCCCAGCGTTCCTGAATACTGATGGCATCCTTTGTTGATCAGTCTTTATTCCTCCCTCCTAAGATCAAGACTTCTGGGTACTTGTACATTATTAAGTACAAGATGATTTTACATACTAAATGATAAATGGCAATCTGGAGAAAATCTATCCTTTTGGAAAAATAAGTAAAGTGTACCAAACTATATATAAAACAATGTGTGTCCCACCAGAAATCTTACCGTGTTAACTTGTAAGCATAGTGGGTACTTAATAAGTATTGTATTTATGGATTTAATTAATAAATGAATGGATGGACGAATAAAACAACAAAACCTGAGATTCAGTGAAATCTTACCTATATCTTATTTATATGGATTCTAGACTTTCAAAAATATTCTTCTTCTTCCCCTCTTCCTCCTCCTCCTATCTTCCTTTTCCTCTTTATTTTTCTTCTCCTCCTTCTACTTTTTCTTGAATAAGGAAATAGTGGGTAATAAAGGCTAGCAAGCAAATAATATGACTCAGTCTTGTAGAATGTAGGAATTACAACTAAATTTTATTATCCTTGAATGCAAAAACTATTGCCAATAGGTCAGGCAACCAGAGAAATTGAGAAAGATGTCTCCCTGTCACATGTCCCTCCTACACCCTGCAATGCTGTGATGCCTTTCCAAGAAGAGAGACTGATTATATTTGATCAGTAAGGTTACTTTTATTTTATATCTTATTGTGAATTACTCCAACTCTTAGTTGTAAACAATTATTAGAGAAGAAGCATAAAATTATTATATAAGCTTCACTGTTCTTGTACACTCCCTGGGAGATAGATGACGTCATCACCATCACCATCTCCATAATTATTCTCTTTATTGCCATAGTGTTACTCTTTTAGAATTCATTACAATTTCCCTCTCTACAAGTCTTTTGTGGCCACAGGGTTTCTCTTCTGCAGTTTTGTATAAGCTACCACATGGAATATTGCATCTCTCTTTGGATTAATCTGAGAACTAGGTCTGTAAGTATGAGAATTGTGGCTGCCAACTTATTCTGAAAACCCCAGCTCAATTTCACTGGACTCTGCTAAGGATACCTCTTTTTATTTATTCCTTTATTTTTTGAGACAGGGCCTTTCTCTGTCAGCCAGGCTGGAGTCTAGTGGTGCGATCATAGCTCACTACAACATCAAGCTATCCTTCTGCCTCAGCTTCCTGAGTAGCTAGAGCTACAAGCATGTATTTCTACGCCCAGCTAATTTTTATTTTTTGTAGAGATGGGGTCTTGCTATGTTGCCCAGGCTAGGAGAGTATATTTCTATGTGATTTGAATCTGTGGAAAATATCACAAGGCATTATTCTATATACTACCAGCTCTTCTGACATAGGCTCCTAACCATTCTGTCCCTTCCCTTTGCCTTTATTGCCCCCAAATGAGCAAACACGCTCATATTTTCTTTATAATTGTAAATCTGATTTGAGAAGTGATTGAAAGCTTTTATTAGCCTCTCTTAGAAAACAGGCCTAGTTCACTTCACAGAAATGAACTTTGCATTGTCATTGTGTCATTGTTATGTAGTTCCAGGCTTGATACCCGTTGAGGGCAATAGAATGATGTAACCTGTGTGATGCAGCCTGTGAAAGCAATTTGGGTGGCTTTATTCTATTGGTTTTTATGTTCAGGATGAAAGCCCATGGAGAAATATAGAATACTATTATTATCTTCATGCTGACAGCTCCCTCTGGGCACCTACAGGTTTATTGCTAGTTGGAGGATCAACTTTAAAGGGAGAGATCCTTGTGGCTGGTGATAACTATGCCTTTTGTGTTTCTTTATTACAGGAACAGGGGAAAATTGGAGTTGTCTTCAATATTGGCACAGTTGACATTTCCATCAAAGAAGAGAGAACCCCCGTGAATGATGGTAAATACCATGTAGTGCGCTTCACCAGGAACGGCGGCAATGCCACGCTGCAGGTCGACAACTGGCCAGTGAACGAACATTATCCCACAGGTACATGTTGTGCTCTCAGTGGTCATACTGTCACTCACTCTCCCATTCTCACCTCTCAATGGTGCTTTTTCTCATGACTGCCACCAAATCATGAAACACAGAGTGAAGCTTACATTCACATGTTTTGTGTAAGAAGATAAGTCATTTCTTTAGGACTTGATCCAATATAGGGAGCTTCTGGAGACTTACTAACTATGCACTGAACACTCTTTGTCAACCATTGCCTGATACTGCCTGACTGGCTCATACCAAAGACAATAATTGTAGGTTTTCCGGGTCTCTGCAAATGGAGAGGAAGGGCTTCAGCTCTGTCCCAAACTATTGTTGATAATCATGAGACAATCAGTTTGAGATCTGATCTTGGTGGTGCCATTTAGTCAGGTGTGACTAAGGTATAGATGGCCAGGGATGACAGAGAGATTGTGATAGAAAGTCTACTAAACTTGAGTTGATGAACATTAAGTCAGAGTAACAATGAAAGACTAAGGGTGGAATTTTATTTATCTTAAGGTTGACTTTCCCCATTTTTTTTCTCTCCCTTACACTGAGCCTGCCTTGATGTTCAGAGATTGGTAGTCATTTTAATAGCAAGCATGTTGGCATGGGAAAGACAGGGATAATCATCTGTTTAAATTTTATAGTCAAGAAGCATTCAGCAACAGATTCCCAGAGCCAGATGGCTGAATCAAGGACAATGGGAGAAAAGGTTACCTTCTTTAAAAGAGATTGCTCAAATAAGCCCTTAGCTTTCCCTCTCATCTCTCGCTTCTCCCAGGAAAAGAGTCCTGAGCCCTGAACATGAATGTGCCAGAATCGGAAGGAAAAACACGTTCGCAAAGGGCTTTTGCTCCAAAATTGCATTGGCACCTGATGCATGCAACAGAATTGTCAGAATATTGCATTGTTCATGAATGTGGACATGATGCTACATCTGTCTTGCCTATGTACCGAACTCCTCACTGTTTTTTCACCACACTCCTCTAACTTCCTCTATAGTGAGGTGGGCACAGAAACATCAAAGATTTAAAGCACATTTTCAGAAGTCCAACAGCCATTTAGCTAATAAGTATCATGCTTGAGAAAAATATGCAAAGCAAATTTGCCTATTTGTGGTCCAAGATTTTTGAATACCTTAAGGGCTGTGATTATTTCTTCATGCTTAACTCAATGTTAATTTTCTTTAAAAGTCAATCAGAGGCAACTGTGCTGCTGGGCTGTTTCCTAATAGCCAGAATCCCCCCTATGTCTGGTTTAAGAATTGTGAGAATTCCACAAACAGCATGCAAGATCCCCAAAGTATTGAAGCCAAAACACCCCACACACCCATTCATCTACCATGTCAGTTTCCATAAAACAGCCAGCACAGCTGTTGCTGGGGATCTCTTAGAATTTTTCAGATTAAGGCACAAAAATGACCGTATGAAGTTATCTTTGAGTGTTTGAAGAAAGCCAGAGGTGTCAGCAGCTGCTGTAAATTCTTATCATCCTCCAAGTTTACTACACACTAATAGACCTAATTTTTAATGCTTTTTGCTTAAGCCCTGAGGGTTAGGAGGAGAGGGTGAGATGAATCAAAATAGCCCAAGATCTTAAAAACTGTTCATTGGCGCATAGGATAAAAAAAAAAATCAATCTCTCTCTCCATGCATATTATCATTGGCCCTCCTAGAGCAGCTGTGGGGTTTGTTGTGTTTCTAGTGGGAATTCCAAAGATTTCTAAATTGACGTTAACCACTTGTCTTGAGCCAATATACAAGTTTGCTGCCAGCAATGAGAAGGCTCTTTAATGGTCATTTTAAAGCCACAGGTATGTAAGAAAAGTGAGAACCCTTGCTGTGCTCCTGTCTCTCTGTTTTTAGTTCCAAATTATGGGTTTCTTTCTATATGTTTTCAAAACAGAATAAACCTTTCTTTAATGGTATTGCTTGTCCTGAAAACTATTATTATCACTAGTAACTGTTATTTAGTAATAATACGTGTTAGTATTATTGGACAGGGTATAGCAGTTCTAAGTATGGGCCTTGGAGTCAACTGGCTGTAGTTGGGATCTTGTTTTCATCAGCTGTGAGTTTAAGGCAGTCAGATTAAGACCTTGAAATGCCCTAGGCACTGAAATATTTGGTGCTTTTCCCCGTATGTAATTCAAAATACAATAACATCTAACCATAAAATAGGTGTAAGAATTTCTAGCAGCCCTGAGTTTTCTCCTCTGATGATTTCTATAAAGCTTTAAAAAAAAATCAGATTTTGTCTTCCTAGACTTTTATTTTCTATTTTCTTTGTTTTGTTAATTATCTAAGTAGGTGTTTATTCTTCCTATTTGGTGGTTCAGTTCCAAACCGTAGACAAGTTATTGAACCTCTCTGAGCCTCTGTTTCCTAGTCTGGAAGACGAGGCAAATATAATACTTGTTGGGTCAATGTGAAGATTAAGTGAACTGAACACATGTAAAATGCTGAATATACTACTGGGATGATTAAGTCAACACTCAATAGATGTTAGCTGTGAGGATTACCAAACATTTGGGTAACATTTTAAATGGCAACATATTTGTAAATGAAGATAACTTTATTTTGACAATTAAATACCCTGTAAATTGGGTAGGATAGATATTTTGATCTCCATTTCAATTAAAAAGAGACCCAAGGAGATGTTTTGCCTTTTCTAAGGTCACAGTGAATGCAGGAAGAAAGACGACCAGGTTCTTTGGTTCCCAGTTGGGCACAATTTCCACTCTTGCTCCTGCAAAAACTTGGGGGATGTTTTGAAAAATGCATAGCTAGAAATGAGCATTTTTCTTCATGTGTTATCTTAGATTTACTTATTTCCTTCAGGAAGTGTCATATTTTAAAGGTCACTTCCAATAATCACACAAAGGTCGTTAATGTGAAATGTGGAGTCAAAAATCCTCATTAAAGAAAAATAAAAGTTGTATTAGCATCAATGAGTTCAAGCTGTTCTTACAACAGTGGCAATGTGCTCTCCTAATCAGTTGAAAGAATACTGAGTATTTAAAGAAGCTATTACCTTACCTTTCAGCCTAGATTAAAAAGCAGTGTGATGTACTAGACCAAATTCAGTATTTGAGTTTTACACTCCACCCTGCCAAGACTTCCTACCTTTTGAGCCTTGGATACCTTATTTTCTCTCCTGCCTCCTTCTCTGTGCTATTGAAAGTATTGGTTTAACTAATCTAAGGTATCATTACAATAATCTGGCAATTTTTAATAATTTATTTTAAATAATAAGATCTAATAAGATCAAAATTCCCCCCTCTATCTTTGTTTCCAGGAACAAAGTCACCAACCCGGTGAGACAATCTTGATACAGTTTACACAAAAACGATGTGTCCCCATATCTTCAAGTCATACTTTATTGATAATAGTAAATTAGCAAGCATCAGGAAGAGTTCAGTCTTGCTACTCACTTATTGCTAATGCTTCAACAGTATGGAAATATAGAGTTGTTCCTCCCAAATATTCCCTGAAGTTATTTCATTCTCAGGGAAAGTTCTCAGGCAATCATTCCTGCACACCAGGTCTGAATAAGTCAATTGTGTACCAGGATGAATGGGTCAACTCCAGAATCTTCTCATGTGCATTTGTAGGCTTTCATGGGGGCTCTACCAAAACATCCCACTGTGAAATATTTAGAACCCAGCTGGACACAGGGCATGTAGCATTGGCTCTTTGTGAATCAGGAAGGATACTGAATGAATTATAGCTCTACAGCAATTGGAATCTTATATCACTTAATTCTGGGAGTTAGAACTCAAAAGCAACTTCTTTCTTTGAACCTGAAAATAGAAAAGCTGAGAAACAGGGAAGGGAAATAAAAGAAGAACCAGCCCAAAGCCATCATCCAGGCACTGACAAATGTTTCTTATAAAAGTCACTGATTGCTGCCTCTACACAATGCAGTGGTGAGGACAAGGGAGAGGAGGTGAAAGGTGACTGGTACATGAGGAATTAATTTTAGCCGCAGCTCTAGGCCCCCCTGGAGGCTGAGCTGTCTGGGATTGTTCAAGATCCTGTCTCTGCTGTGAGTGGGTGGCCGGTGGTGTTATCGGTGCTTTAGACCCCTGACGTGGTGCAGTAAGGGCTTTTCAGGTTTCAGCCAGGCTCCCTGGGAGGTGAAGACTGCTAAGCAGCTCCATTGGGAAGACTTTCCATCTTCCCACTCCAGGCGGGCTGAGGGGAGTAGAGCAGCAACAGTGTTTTTCTTGATATTACATGCCAACTCAGTTGAAATGCTCTCGACTGAATTCTTCTTCTTCAGTCAATAAAATACCTACTGGTGACCTAAGTCTAAATCCGGTTTGATAACTAACTCAGAACATGAAAAGGATGTAAAAGTAGCTCTTTTTCAAGGACACTAGATTAGACAATTCTCTTTATATTGGAGTGTGTCAAATTCCACAGAATCTTGTCTTTGTAGGGACTGAAAGAGAAAGTATTGTTAAAGTTACTAAAGTGCTAACTGAAACACTTCCTCTTTTTTTTTTTGAGTTGGAGTTTCACCCAGACTGGAGTGCAGTGGCCACTCCCGGCCACCGCAGCCTCGACCTGCTGGGCTCCGGCAATCCTTCCGCCTCAGCCTTCCAAATAGCTGGAACTACAGGCGTGTGCTACCACGTCCAGCTAATTTTTTGATTTATTATAGAGGTGAGGTCTCATCAAGTTGCCCAGGCAGGTCTCGAACCCGCGGACTCAGGCAATCCACTCACCGCAGCCTCCCAAAGCACGGGATTACAGGCTGAACCACTTTCATATACATCATTACATTTGAGCCTCACTTCACCCTCTGATGACCTGTGTTTGGTATTATTACTCCTGTCGTACTCATTTTAAAGTTATATCATTAAGGCTCTTGAGAAGCTAAATAACATGTCCAGTGTCACATAGCTTAAGGGGAAGAGCCAAATTCCTATCCTGTTCTTCAGACTGTGATACTTCAAACTTCCTGCCCATGAGATATGACTTTATTAATGACACTTTTTTTTTGGTAAAATGTATTCTCAAATGACAGTCTCTGCCTGGGCTAATTTAGTTACCAAAACTTCTCAATCTACTATTACATGGGGCTAAAGAATTCTTTGTTCCACGTGTGTGTATGTTGGGGCTTGGGTCCTGTCTTGTGCATTGTTGAGTTTTCAGCATATCCAAGATTTTCAACCACTAGATGCCAATAGAATGTTTCCACAAATGCCAAAAATTATCTGGGGGACAAAATCAGCCCCAACTGAGAAACACTGACTTAGAGAAAGCCTACAACATATTTTGTTTTAAATGCTTATTGTCTTTTCATAATTTAGACAGTACACAGGAGGATAAGAAAGATTTTCCACATCTCACCCTAGATTATTGAGACTTTGAAGGATTAAAAACAAGTCTACATACTTGACATGATGCTGAAATTTCTCAGGTCTTGTGTTTTCATTAATTCCTAGCCAGGAGATTTTCTTTCCTTTTCTTTCTGTCTTTACCTGCAAACATTTGAGGCCTTGCCAGATTTGAAGTACAAATTAAAACAAGCCCCATCTACCTGACCATTCATCCATTCAAGACCAGTGTTCCTTTCAGTTCAACAGGGGGGAAAAAAACATAGTGAAGTCCTGCAAAGGGAATACAAAGTATAAATACAATCAAGAAGGAAAGTCATATTTGAACACAGCTTCAAGACTGCATAGATATAATGGCAACTAGGAGAGACTCACTTAATGAACGTGTTTGAACAGTGCTGGGTATAGTTTAAAGCCATCTTATAAATAAGTTACTCAAACATTCAGTCACAAACTGTTATCAATTCATCAACCAAACCAGTGCATCCTGGACACTCACACTGCTAAAGAGTCATTGTTTCCAATTTGTCAAGAGTGAATTAGGATTCACAAGTTTGTAAGTCTCTATTTCCAAGGGAATTTCCACATTATGCCGTTGGTCTTTGGTTTAAAAAGTTGTTTTAAAAGATTGTTTTCAACAGCTATTTACATACAAATTTTCATGTAAAGTAAAGGTCTTCAACCTGGCTTCAAATGAGAATCCCCTGGGGAGTTTAATAAATTGCTGGTGCTCAGTCCAGTCTCAGGTCATCCAATTTAATTGGTTGGAAGTAGTCCATAAGTCAGTACATCAGTATCCCCTGGGAGTCTGTTAAAAAATGCAGACTCTCAGGCTCCACCCTAGACCAACTGAATCAGAATCTGTTTTAACAAGATCCCCAGGTGACACATCTCACTACAAAATTAGAGAAGCACTCACTGGTGCAGGCATTGGTGTTTTTAAAGAAGCTCCCAAGGTGATTCTATACGCATGTAGGTTTGAGAATCACTGATCTGTAGAAGCTAAAAATGTCTTTTTCTCTTCTTTCAGACTAGTGCCGTACAATATGGTAGTCACTAACCACATGTTGCTGTTGGGCACTGTGGCTGGAATGACTGAGACCCTGACATTTTTATTGTGCAATTATTATGTCTTAGGCACTGAAGGCTTTAAATACGTTTCTCATTCAATCTTCATGCCAACACTGTGAGGCTGTAGGTTGGTGACTGGTACAGAACTAGAATATAGCAACTCTTATTTCCTTTTACCTGTTTTCTATCATGTGAATCTTCATTTACATGATTGATAAAAATAACGTGCATTTGCCTTTATGTACTTTCTAAACTTTGATATTATATAATCACATGGATAATAACTCTATTCATGGGGATGTTGAGAGACAGTAGAGGATGATGATTAAGCATAAGAATTCTGGAGTCCTATTGTCTGGGTATAACTGAGGGCCCCTGGTCCTATCCCTTGCAAACCCACATACGACCTTAAGCAAGTTTATATTGTTGAAAAGTTTCTTTTGTTGAGAAGTTTCCATTGTTGAGAAGTTGCTTTAATCTCCACTGTCATATCATATATTTTCTCCCATTAAAACCAAGTGAATAAAGACTAGGTGTGGTGGCTCATACCTATAATCCCAGCACTTTGGGAAGCCAAGGTGGAAGAATTGCTTGCGCCCAGGAGTTTGGGCTGCAGCAAGTTATGATCGTACCACTGCACTCCAGTATGGGTAATAGAGTCAAACCCTGACTCTAAAATAAAAATTTAAAAATTAAAAATTAAAAAACCCAAGTGAATGTTCAGATTGACATTTAATATAGAACACTTCAAAACAAACAAACAGAAAAGAAGTACTAGCTAGAGATACATTTCCTGATAGAGGTGCCAAACTACTTTTTCATGAGCTGTATTTGTATGCCCTGACAACATGGCTATGGTACAAATCAATCAACAAGCTTGGCCCCAAGGTATCTTTTACCTTACCTATAAAAAGAGGATTGTGATCACTGTTCTATCTCAGAAAGTAGAGGTTATCTAAATCCAGTAAAGTACTACATGAGTGATACTTGTAGTTGCAGGTGTATTATCAGGATTATCTGCCACCTGGATGCCTTTTATTGCTTGAGAAGTCTTTCTACACTGAGGTTTACTTAGCAAGGGGGAGAATAAGGAACCAAAGGAGATCTTCCACTTTGCTTTCTTATCTTTCATGCAGATTTCCACAAGAGTAGAAATGGTTCCAAAGTGAGGACATGTGCACTGAATGAGCCCATTGTCCCAGAAGTTTAGAAAGTGGCAGATGGTGCCATCCACAATTTCTCAGCCAAACTCATCCATTTGTTTAGCATTGTCTACATACTCCCCACTTCATGGGCAGCAGCCATCCTTCTTAGCCTAGAAGCTATTCTTGAGGTCAGTGTTGGTCTTATTCCCATTTGATAGATCAGGCATAGTCCAAGAGAGTTTAGATTTAGCTTAGTTTTGGAAATACTGGTATCCAACCCAGGACCACATGACTTGAGAGTCCTGATTTTTAATCACACTCTCTCTTTCCTTAGATACTCTTGGATACCCTGGCACAGTTGCATACCCTAAAAATTATGATTTTTCACTCAAATATTGACAATGTCGAAGTTTTCTTTCAAGTTAAATTCTAGAATTTCTCTCTCAAGTTAAATCTCCAATTTCTGCCAAGTCTAGAAGTCAGCATTTCTCTGGGCACCTACAAGCATTTGCCCTCATCTATATCATAGGTGAAACCTTCTGGGGATTTGGTAGCCTCTTTCCTTTTAGGGGTCCCGTTTTACCTTCTGGCATCATATCTAAGCAGAAAGGGAAAGCTTTTAAGTAAAAGGCTGTTTTACCATTTAGAACTTTTTGGGGGGATGAAAGAGTGGCAAGAAGGCACTTAGTATTTCTTTATTTTTATTTTTATTTTTTATCAAGCAAACTTCCTCTTTCCTCTGTGAATTCCCATTCACAAGATAAATAGCCTTGTATGTTACAAGTTAAATATAATTACTGCTATCAAATCTAGAGCTTTTTCTCTCTCATACATGGCTCTTAGAAGCTGATAAGCATTTTAAAGCAAACTGCAAGTTGGGCTCATGCTAAAATTTAACATAACCACCCAGAAAGACAATAAAGGTTTTAGAAATACACACGCATACACACAAACACACACACACACACACACACACACACACACGCACACGCACACGCACATATACATACATACGTATTATTCTGTGGAAGAGAACATCTGTGATAAAGGAAGAGGGGACACATGAACACATGGCACATGAAAACTTGCCCCTAAGCTATTAGGTTAACACACAACTCAGGATTTTTTAGAAAGGAATTAAATGGCACATGCAAAGGGGCTTGTTATAATTATGAAGATTTGCATCAGATAATAGCAATTATAGTAACTAAAGACATTATTTATCCAGAACTCATTTTTGAACCTAGCAGTGCTTTTGGTGTACAAGGGGTGTTGAGCAAAAAAATCACTTTGCTGCAGCCTTTTGTAGAACTGTATAGGATGCTACATCGTAGTCTGGGTCCTGGTTTATGCATTCCTCATTGTTAGTAGACTGTCTTGAGATTTAAAGGGGAAAGGAAGTCCTTTGCAAATTATAAGGCACATGGTATTTGTTTAGCCATAAGTTAAATATCATAAATATTATAGTCTAGGGACTTGGTGAACTGACAAATAAGAAATTAAAGGGTCACTTTTAGGCACTATTTAATTAGGGATATAAAGAAAAGGATTTCTTAATTTCCGTCTATAGTGCGTATATTTATTTAATCATATCCTTGGAATAATACCTTCAAGATGTTAAATACAATATCATCAGACAATGTGATTTTTAAATTATGCTCACTTGAAATTCTGTGATAAAAAATTAATATAATTTCCCTTTATGTGAGACACCTGTAAATTTTTTGAATTAAAACATCTACAAATTTTTTTGAATTAAAACAATCATCAAAGATTGCATAATTTTAAAGCTGGTTTGAATTACAAATTTTGTTTTCCCTCTTGTCACATGAAAACTCCAGTTCAAACAGTTAAAACAAATTCTGGCCTTCATAATTTGTCTGTAATTATAAAAATCTAAAATTATTTTTCCACTAATAAATACAATTACCCTGTACTATTTTCTTTTGTTTTGTTTTAATGTGTTAGAGCTGAATGAACATCAGATGTCCTAACACCTATGCAAGAACATAGTTTTATTTATAGGAAAATTTTCCAAGTGCCAGTTGCCTCAATTTAATTTTTGGACACGGTTGTAGGGTCTCTGTAGTTACTTAAAGTCTAAAAAGAACATCGAGCTTCTTTGAGAAAGGTAGTACATAAATATCCAATAATAATAATATATATTCACATACAGTATATCACTTATAATTCTATAAAGCAGAGAGGGTAATGAAAGGTGCTCTATACCGTAAATCACTCAATCGATTGTAATCATATTGCAGCTCATCTCAAAGAGATAAAGACCTTCCACTCTCTAAAATCCCTGTCAATATCCCAGCAGGCTGAAGAGAGGGGAATGGAGGTCAGGAGAGGAAGGAGGGAATGAGTCAAGGACAAAGAGGCACTTTTAATCTTCAGTTCATGGAGTTAACATAAATTTGATTGAGTTCCAGTGATATTTACAGTTTGCTCCATAATATGTATTTCTTTTTCACAGCGTACTTTTACAGCCTTTCAGTAAGTCCCTGATACTCTGTGTTGGCCTCATGGCAGGGTTTGCCAAATACCTATGGTAGATATACGATACTGCGTGAGAAGACTTAAGGACTAGGTATATAGGGAGCAAATGACAGTTCAACACAAGTCAAATGTGGAAGTGTATATCAAACAATGGAAATAAGTTGATAATGTGCTAGTAAAAGATTTATATTGTACTTTCCAACAGCAGAAACACTGCAAAAATCTCTTTACTAACTGCTGTTACCTTTAATGTAAACAAGGTTGCTGTTTCTCTAACCTTATCAATGAGGTGGGGTTGAGTGAAGTCATCTCTTTGTGCTTTATTTATTCACCATTCAACAAATATTTGTTCAACGTCTGCTTTGCATGTGAATCAGTGCTAGGCAATGGGTGCGTGGTGAAAAACAAAATACAGCCCTTGACTTCAAAGATCCTCTAGTGGAGAAGAAGAAAAATATAAGTACATAAAGAAAGTGTTTTCATACTTAAATCTTACTGAGCAGTTATTAAGTGCCAGATGGTATACTGAGTTCTTGTATTAATTCTTCACAATGGCCCTAAGGGGTAGATACCATTTTTATTATCATTTAACATCTGAGACTATGGAGGCTTATAAGATTAGTTGACTCCCCCGGGGTTAAGCTAGTCAATAAAGACCTGGAACAGAAGCCTGTATATCTTGGAAGGCAAACCCAATGCTCTTATTTACTATACTGTCGTGCTCCTGCAATTCCACATAGTGGAAGAAGTTGCCATTATTGGGGTGAGATCTGGGTTCGATGGCAGGCACACATAAATGCCTGAGGGAGCCTGGAGACCAGATAGAGATGAGCATGGAATAGAATTTGGGCCACAACCTTGAACTCTCTGGAACAATGCTAATAAGCACCCAACTACCTAGAAATACCCCACTGTAAAGTGTGACATGACTACCTACACTTTTCACACTGAGGGAACTAATGGTCAGTATGTTTCTCTTTTTCTTGTTTAAACAATTTTTATGGTTTTATTGAGGTATGATTGATGTACTAAAACCCTGCACATATTTAATACCCACAATTTGGTGAGTTTAGACACATGCATCCACCTGATTGTATCATCACAATCAATACAATAAACATATTCCTCACACATTATTCCACTTAGTGTCAGCTTCCAAGTGGCTACAGGGTAGAAGTATTACTCTCGTTCTTTTACAGGTGAGTAAACCAAGACTGACGGAGGCTGAGCACATTCGCTGGTCACCTGTCCAGCAAGTGTTATCTCTAGGATTCCACACAGATTTGTTTTTTTCCCACATCCCAATCTCTTTGTTACCCACTTTTGCAACTGTCTTCCAGGAGCACTCCAGTCTGCATTGTATAAAGAGCTCAGATTCGTTTGGTTGACAGATATAAATTCACATACAAATTTTCTATTGTTTCCTACATCGCAGTGCGTGCAGAACACTCTGTAATTGCATTATTAAACATTTACTAGAAATTCGCTTCTGCCCAATGCACAATTGCCAGTCTCAATGTTTAATTAAACTAGATTTGTTGTCATTTTAATCATATTAGAGAAATGGGGTTTTCTCCGAGTTCGGTGGTAAAATCTTCATTCCAAATGCCTCCAAGTATCTGAAAGCTGTATATCCTAGAGAAGGGGATGAGGATATTACAACCTAACCTCATGTAAAAGATTTTAGGGGAATAAAGTAATTAATAATAGGCAACATTGGAATACAGTATCTGTTATTGAATCCTCATAGCATCCTGGAAAGAGATTGTATTATTATTACTATGTTAGAGATAAGGCAATTAAGTTTCAGAGAGGTTAAGTAACCTACTCCAGTACTGCATAGCTAGTAGGTAGTAGGAACAACGTGTATTTGAATGTGGGCAGGGAAACTTTTATGACTTTATTTAGATTAGGGGTCAGCAAACTTTTTCTCTCAAAGACCAAATAGTAAATATTCTAGGTTTTACAGACCTATATTATACATATAAATGTTATGCTTAGATATGTAATGCTATATTTCAATATTGTATAAATAGTAATAAACATATTATAGGTTTTTCATGGTGTTTGCACAGTTATTCAATTCTGCTGTTGTAATGCAAAAATAACCATAGACAATATGTAATGAACAGGCATGCTGTATTCTAATAAAAATTGCTTAACAAAAACAAGCATGATGAGCAGGATTTGCCTCTTAGTTGTAATTAGAGTACCCTTGATTTAGATCATAGATATTTGAAGCCTACAGCTTCAAAAATATGTTGAAACCTACAGTATTTACTGATCCTTCAACTTTTTTGTGGATTGTTTTATCTCTGTTTGCAATAAAGAGAGCAAAATTATCTCTAGGTGGATGAGTTAAATCCTCAGAGACACAAAGAATAGTAGTACTACGTAGAGTGACATAGACCCTCTGGTGAAGTTAATTCAGGATAAAGAAAAGGAGGAATAAAATACATAAGAGGAACAAGCACACAATTTACCTAAACTTATAACAAAAAGCAAACAACAAAACAACCAAATGCTACTTTCCTGATCCAACACCAAAGACAGATTCAATTCTATCTTCATTTATAATTTGTGGTACCTTGCTTAGAGCAAGACTTCAAGATGATAAACAGAAAACATAATTTCTTTAGTTCTGCTTATTCTACTGAGTAACTATGAGCTATGGTGAACCAAATACACTTCCCTCCCTCTCCCCTAAAAAATGTTACATTCTTTTCTTTTCTTTTTTTTTTTTTTTGAGTTAGAGTCTCACTCTGTCGCCCAGACTGGAGTGCAGTGGCGCTCCCGGTCACCACAGCCTGGACCTGCTGGGCTCCTGCAATCCTTCCGCCTCAGCCTTCCACATTCTTTTCTTTTAAATTAATGGGTTTGTATTAGCCATTGTCTTAGCTGTCCTAGCCTATTTCCCATAACTCTTCTGCACAAAGGTGCCAGTTGATGCCTAGGACTTCTTTTCTCCCTGCTCCCTGATATGTCCATCTTCTAAGTCCCAGAGAGTGTTCCCTTCATTACCTCAGCATTGGTTGCTCCCTATCTTGACGATGAGAGCTTCCTGCTGGAGCTTTTGTTTCATTTCCAGTCATGAGGGTGATCTGCAGTCACGAGGGTGAGGATGGACTTTCTTTAGATGTGGCTCAGCCTACTCCTGCTATTTTTATAAATGTGCATAAGTGTACAAGGATGCAGTTACCTAAAATAAATTTCTAAAAATAAATTTGACCTATATCTTCCTATTCTTCCCAACCCAGTAACTTCCATTTTACTTTTTGCTTCTATGCATTGGCATATTTTTAAAGATTTCACATGTAAGTGAGATTATGCAGTATATTTATTTCTGTGCAGAGCTATAGTCATAAAGGATAAATAAGTCTAGAGATCTAATGTATAACATGAGGACTATATTTAATAATATTGTATTATATACTGGTAATTTGTCAAGAGAGTAGGTTTAGGTTTTAGGTACTCCCACCACAAGAAAGGATGGAAGGAAGGAAGGGAGAGAGGGAGGGAGGGAGGGAAGGGGGAAGAGAGAGAGAGAGAGAGAGAGAGAGAGAGAGAGAGAGAAAGAAGGGAAGGAAGAAGGAAGAAAGGAAGAAAGAAAAAAAACCACTATATGAGATGATGGGTATGTTACTTTGCTTGACTGTAGTATTAACTATTTGTATGTATATCAAGATTAAGTATATCAAAACATCATGTACACCTTAAATATATACCAATTTTTAAAAATTGTTTATTTTAAAGATGCAGGGTTAGGTATACAAATGTTCATTATGCAGGTACCCTTGGTAATTAGGTGCGCCACCTTCCCTTCCCTGGCAGTTTCCCACTACTGCCAATCCCTTTTTTATAGTATTACAATAATTTTTCAAAGTCCCCTTATGAGTGAGAACATGTGATACAGTTATTTGTTTCTGTGTTAGATCACTCAGTATTATAGACCCTAAGTCCATTCAAGTTGCTGTGAAGCTCATAATTTTGTCATTCTGTATGGCTGCATAATATTCCATCATATATAAGTACCACATTTTTTTTTGTAGACCTCTTTTGATGGGCACTATGGTTGGTTCCATGTTTTTGCTATGGTGAATAATGCTGCAGTAAACATGCGTGTGCAGGTATCTTTTTCATAGAGTGATTTGAGTTCCTCCGGGTATATTCCCAGTAGGGTCATATGGAAGGTCGAGTTTTAAGTCTTTTAGGAATCGCCAAACTATTTTCCACAGAGTTTGTGCTAGTTTACACTCCCACCAACAGTATAGACATGTTCTTTTTTTTTTTTTTCAAATTAGGAAAACCAAACTGACGCACATTGGATTTTATTTACAAAATAGGCATCTCTTCACATTGTGCTGACCTCAATATTGACTACAAAAAAGTTATCAAAGTTCTTACTACCAGAATAGAAAACATATGCCACCAGAGTTGGCTCAAGCAAAGCAGTTTTTATCCCCCTTTTTTTTAAAGGCGTCAAATATAGTAGGTGCTTAATAACTTAAACTACACAACTTGCTGAGATTATTGAAGATTTTGGATGTCAATGACTGCACAACACATGGATGACTGCATACACAACAATAAAATATGTTGAGGTATGTAGCACATTCTTTACAAGCACTGACTATAAATAATTTCACTTTTATAACAATAAAAAAATTAAACATTTACTGTTAATATCTTTTAAGATTTTACTAAAAAAATTTTGTGGAAACAATTAAATTTTATTTAAAAAAAATTTTTTTTTTTTTTTTTTGAGTTGGAGTCTCACTCTGTCGCCCAGACTGGAGTGCAGTGGCCGCTCCCGGCCACCGCAACCTCGCCTGCTGGGCCCCGGTGATCCTTCCGCCTCAGCCTTCCAAGTAGCTGGAATTACAGGCATGTGCTACCACGCCCAGCTGATTTTTTTATTTATTGTAGAGATGAGGTCTCGCTGCCCAGGCGGGTCTTGAACCCGCGGGCTCAGGCAATCCACTCACCTCAGCCTCCCAAAGGCGCGGAATTACAGGCTGAGCCACCGAGCCCGGCTTAAAATATTTTTGACATTGCTGAAATGATTATTTATTAGACTCAAAGGGCGAATTTCCCAGTATAATTAGATAAAAAGATAAATAGGAGATATAAGATTTCAGTATCCATGGAAGCCAGAAAAATGAATATAAATCTAGCATAAATATAAATGTAAAATAAAAGTAAATCTTAAGTCTCATACAGCCAAGCTTTAGAAATACTTATCACTTCATTTTATACCTATTTAAAATTGTTGTGAGGTGCTATTTCAAATAAAATAAACATTTATATAAGTGAAGTACAAGGTAAAATGGCACTAAATGCCTTTAGCCCTTTAAAATGAATAGCTGAATTTTTTACTGAACTTTCTGTGTGATAAAGGTGGCACTGGATCTCTAGAATACGTAAAAATAAAAGCAATTCACAGAAAAATATCTATTGTTCTCAGGGAGCAATTGAGCTCTCCTAGAGGAGGCAGACCAAGTGAAATCTAATAGTCTTGCTTCACTTTGTGACTTTCTCCCACTATGACCTTAGAGAATTTTGAGCTCCAAGTAGGTCTATAAAGGGAATTTTAAAACACTCTTAATAGATCTGTTCTTGAAATAAGTCAACTAAACTGAACCAGACGCTATGCCAACACACTGAAAGTCCTGACCAAACCTGATCCCAGACCTTCACAGACGATTCTCTAGTCTTATTTCTCTCAATAGCTGTATGCAATTCCTCCAAAACACTAATTTCTAGTCATCCTTCCTAGTAGTCTGGGTGAAATGAGATAATGGTTATAGATGTCACTAATGAGCAGGCCTAAACATTATTGAACATTGTAGGCAGTAAGTTCAGCCTGCTCTGTGTCTGTGTGATGATATAACTGCACCTTTTGGTCAAGTTACAGTGCCTTTAATCTTCTGATCAAATAGAACAATCAACGTAGTTGTACTTTGTTCCTCCCTCTTCTGGCTTTGATTCTTTGACATGTGCTACTCTTCACTCTTGTTCTTTAAACCTCCCTCTGCCCCACTGGCACCTGCAGCTACTTAGAACAAGTAGTTGTTCATAAAGCAACCAAGAGTTGGAGCAATAACCACATACTTTCAAACCTCATTGCCATTTGACTATGGCGTATTACCAGCTGACATCCCAGTTGACACAGCCAACCTCTGGGGACAGAAGCAACCTTAGTGTGTGCTATCTGCATTCCTTGGTTTAGACAAGCTACTCAAATTCTTCTCTAGAAACGTTATTAAGCATCCATCTCTATAAATCCCAGTGTTTATAGAATCACATAGAAAGTCTATTAATATAGAATAATAGAACTTGAACCAAAAACAGAATTTGTATTTAAAATTGTGTGTTTATTCTTATATATTTAAACTTCAATCACATTTAAAGTACTCTCTGCTTGATGCAATACACCTATTGAGATGCTTTTCCCACTGCTCAAAACAGTTTTTGAACTTGTCACTTTTGATGGCGTTTAGTCTTCTGTTGTTTTTTGTTTCACCTTTTCCACATGAGCAAAACATTTCCCTTTGACGAATTTTTTTCATCCAGTTAAACAATAAAAAAGTCGCTCAGGATAAGAGGGAGTGAATAGGGAAGGTTGGGCATTGGAATTGTGCCATTTTTGGTCAAGAACTGCTGAACACTCTGCAGTGTGGGCAAGTGTGTTGTCATATTTGAAGAATCAGTCAGCTGTTTGCCACACCTTGGGATGTTTCTTCCACAAATTGTGATGCAACCTCCTCAAAACTTCCAAATAAAAACTTTGGCTGACTGTTTGATCTGGAGAAACACATTCTGAGGGTACAACAAAGGCCCAACTTCCAAAAGATAATTCTAGTTTTTTGGGGGGGCCCCCTTGTGTGTAATATATAATAATATAGAAAATAGAATAATAGGACTTGAACCATTATTCAGTCAGACAAAATTTAAATTCAACAGGTTACGTAAGAGGGAAATCTACATATTTGTTAGTCACTGTGCCTAAGTTTTCCTTTCTAAGTCACACTCAAAAGTAAATCTTTTTCTGGTTTAACATTTTGGGGTTTTGGTTAGATGGAAAATTTCAATTCTTATTCATAAGTCTAAGCTCCTGTGAGGATTTAAATGTGGCTTAAATGAGCCACCATCCCTGATAATCAGAAACAAAAACATAAAACCAAGAAAGCTGCATGTTCTCCTCTCACCTGTCTCATCTCTTGTCCTAATTACACCTTATACTTGCTAATGCTGTAAGTGCTTTTTGACAAGAGAGCAATGGTACATCAATAGATATTGCATGAACTTGAGGAGGCAAATTGAGTCACTCAAAGGCCTTCTTTTAATCTCTTGGATCATTATTGCAAAGATAAAAGCAGGTTTCTGAAAGAATGAAATTCAAAGGAACCTAGTAATTAGAGTGGTGAAAATACTAGGTTACCTGGTCCATTTTCCTAGTTGGGTCAGAAATTTTTATTCTATATGGACTAGTTTAATTTTATTAGTCTAATTTGAAAGGTTACACATGATAAACTTTGCCTTTCTTCCACCAAGAGAACAGATTTGTCCAATTTTTCTTAGCTTTGACTTAAAAAATTGTTAAGATCCTTTATTATTAGTGTTGTCAGTTGAAATTATTCTGAATCATTTCTTCAAACCATGGATATTTATTTATTGCATTTTTTATGTCTAGGAGCTATTTCTTGTTATAAGGTACAAGATTCTATGGAGTATATACAAAAACATGCTTCATTTGAGATATTTATAATATTTCTCTTTTTATTCTGTATACACATGGACATATACCACACACTTATACATACACATCAATGTATAAATATAAAAAAGCATTGCATTTGCTCTTGGACATAGTTAATGTTCAACAAATATCCTTGAATTTAAAATAGCCTACAGTCTTTAAAAATAGTACTCGGCCAATATTTAATGCCATATTAAATGGCTAAAAGAAGGAAGAGTGATTGCTATTTTGTTTATATGTCTCAAATGTGTAGGCTTTCAAAGATTATAAGAACCTTAGTGGTCATCTAAACCTTCAAAGCTAATAATGTAACAAATTTTTGGATTCAAGATTCCTGCTTCTTTTGAGGTGGCAATGGTTATCAACTTCTTGAATAGTCTTGCACACTTAAGATCAGTGTTTTTTGTTTTTTGTTTTTTGAGTTGGAGTCTCACTCTGTCGCCCAGACTGAGCGCTGAGAATAGTGACTGCTCCCGGCCACTGCAGCCTCGACCTGCTGGGTTCCGGCGATCTTTCCGCCTCAGCCTCCCAAGTAGTTGGAACTACAGGCGTGCACTACCACATCTGGTTAATTTTTTTGATTTATTTAGAGATGAGGTCTCGCCAAGTTGCCCAGGCAGGTCTCGAACCCGTGGGTTCAGGCAATCTACTCACCTCAGCCTCCCAAAGCGCAGGATTACAGGCTAAGCCACCAAGCCCAGCTAGTGTTTGTTATTATTGTGTGTTGAGGAAGCGATTATGGAGGTAGAATGCTGTAAAAAAAATTTTTTTTACCCTGCTTTTCAGGTGATTATAATGTCATAGGACAAAAAAAAAAATGCCTGCAAGAACAAATGCAGAATAGTGGAATCCGGGTGCCAGATAAATATTTAAAATATGTTGATAATTTTACATAATCACTGGTCACTTCCTTAAAAGTATTTTTTTTTAAGCCCTCGTTTTTAAAAAAATATTATTTTGGCCATCACATTTATATATGAATAATATTTGAGTCATGACATAAACCATAACTTACTTCCAGTGATTGACAAGTATGTGTCACTTCAGTTGTAAATCAGAACATTTAACAATATTAGTTGTCCTTACTCTTTCTTTCACCCCTCAGTTCCTAGATCTTAATCATTTTTGGTTCTTTTTCCTAGGGTTTAGCTGTCATTCAAATGCTAAAATAATACTATTCTAATAGTATTATTGGAATAGTATTATTCCCTAGGACCTATAAAGTCCTAGGGAAATGACTTCTAAACTCTTTCCAATGAGTTTACAAAGGCTGCTTTTTGCCAATCTATAAACTCAAGATTGCAAGGTGGGAATGCTTTTTGTCAAGTTTTCATCTTTCCCGAGTCTTTTGCTTATTTTTATTGCTCTAGGTTAGTAGGGAATACCCTTCTATCCTAACTAGAGTATTCATACCCGGTTTTGTTTGGTTTTAGAAGGTTAGGTTTAAGGATAGAAGTGAAGAAATTAATCCTTCAAGCCTTTCCACGAAATCACTTATGAAGTGAAAAAATGTATTAATGAGGTGAGGGTCACTGTAGCAGAATTCAGCCTTTTCTTCTTACTAATAATCTATTCACCTTTCATTCAAGGGGTGTTGGAAAGAGGCCAGATAAGTAGCTTCTTGTCCCCTTGTTAACTCTACTCATTAATACCTCTGGAACCAACCCTTACCTTCCTTCCTCTCCTTCTCTAGTCTAAGTCTAGAAATAGGAATCAGAGAAGTGTCAGTTCTTCAATTTTCCTGCCCTATCCCAATTTCCTAGCCTTACCTTCTTCTTCTCTCAGGAGCTGCACTATTTCATTTTTTCTCTTAAATTTGGCAATTCTCTCTTTAGAAAGAGGAACAAGACTAAGGATAGGTATCAGGACCCAAGTCTTTCTGTCTTCATCTCAGGACCCCTAAGACTTTTGCCACACAAGCTCTTTTTATTCGGGAAGCAGCAACGGAGCTGCTTCCCTCCTGCTGTTGGGCTTTGATGGAAACACTCACAGGAGAGAGTGCTTCCTCTACCTACTCTCAGCTTCCCTGTTTTACCTGGGTTTCTCCTTTTCCTGGCTAGATCATTTAGAGTTTGCTGCATAGCAAATCACTCCAAAACTTGTTGTATTTTGACTTAAGTGGGTGTTTTTACTGTTCTGGGCTGATTGGGTGGAACTAGATGATCTTGATGGCCTCATGCATTCCTCTGGGGCCTCAGCTGAAATGACTGAGTTGGTTGAGTAGGTTCAGAGGACTGGGTTTCTTTTCTCCCATAAGAGAAGCCCAGATTGACCTTCTTCATGTGGCGGTCTCCGGCTTCTGCAGCATGAGAGGGCAAGCACCAATATAGAGTTTTCCCACCCCCCATTCTAGGTTGGCCGTGGGACCTGGTTTGCATATGGCCTAGAAGTAAATGTGATGTAAGCAGAGGTTCCACAACCAACCCAGAATCAGGGGATAGGAAAATAGTCTCAACCTCTCATGAGAGGAGTAGCATAGTCCCATTGCAAAGAGGCATGGATATTGAAGTGGGATTGTTGTACCTATGTTAGTCAGTTGAACACACTGGAAGAAAAGAAAGTTTCTGGTTTTAATAATTGTGTCTTCCTCTTAAACTTTCTCCCTCTCAAATCTAAATTCAGGTCGAAACTGAAGTTGGAAATTAGTAAATATCACTAAGGAATTCCCTTTTCTTTAGGACATGACGTCTTGAAATTAATCTTGACTCTTCCTGCCATATCACAAACGTTCTTTTTTTCCCTTTTTTTCCCAATATGATCATTTTTCCCTAAATGAAATTACTTTTTAAAAAGTTAAATGTCCATTTAAAAAGCTTTTATCTTTATTTATATTTCATCTGGATGTTTTCAAATACTTCCTTTGCTTTGATAGATTTACAATCTATCAGTGTTATTTATAAAATGTGTTATATATGTCTAGAGTATGTTCTCCCTTTTTTCTTTTACTTTCTTCCTTTTTCTTTAAACAAAGACAGTTATGTTATAATATTGGCCCCCATGCTGATCCATTCTCTTCTCAAGACATTTCTCTGAGCTCAATACATTGTTGTTTATCATTATCCTTTGTTTGAACCAGATTTGAGGCCATGTTGCAGTTCTCACAAACAAATCAATTTGAATTAATTTGCCAAGTAGAGTTAACGAGGCATTGCATGAATTCAAGATACACTACAACTACTACATTCCCTGAGGTTATTTCATCTCTGGAAAAATTTTGATTCTTTTTTTTTTTTTTAACTGAATCATACCACTGCACTCTAGCCTGGGTGACAAAAATTTTGATTCTTGTACCACATTTCAATAGTGTATATCTGACCTCTGAATCTTACACTAAATGATGCATGACTGCCAAATGTTTTATTTTTTGAAAAACTTTGGATATGCCAAGCAACCAAACAAATAGGAATAAGGACAATGCTTTAATATCTTTGCATGGAGGGAGTTGTTTCCAAGACCTACACTCTCTGATGCTTACTTTTGCTAGGAGCTCTATTTCCAGTGATATTCTAAGCAGAAGTTTGAGAAACATCAACATAAAGAAAAATTATTTCTTAGATAATCTTTGTGGTATCCCCAGTCTTAAAATTGTGAGCCCCTTCTCTCAAATTATAAACAATAAGTTACAGTGAACTCCAAGAAACTTTCTATTTTATTATAAAACAAGAAAGGATTTGTGGTTATCTGAACTCCCCTCACTCCCTAAATGTACATCTTTATCTGTCACCAATGAATTACTTAGCAAAGAGAATGTCCTTTAGACTATAAAGACCAATGCAAACAAAATATATAAGAAAATTCAGTCCCCTCCGCCCCCTGAAAAGGTGAAGAGGTGGTAATAGAATTCTTCAAAGGAGCTCAAATTTCTGAGTCTTAGGTGAATAAACTTCCAAGGTGTTTAAAAAACTTGAACTCCAAGCCCCTTTAATGTTTGTTCAGAAATAATGAACAGGAGTTTGTCAGAATAGAAAACTAGTTTGGGAGAGTGTCCTAAATTTTATACTCTATAAAAAGATGGATTTCTTAAACTTGAGACTGACATAACAATCAGTCTCAATGCCAAATGTTTCATTTGACTGAAAATTGATACACATTTAACCAGATTTATCAAAGAATATGGTGACAGCTGAGAACTAACATGGGCTTAACAAATGAATCTTACCAAACTAGTGTAAATTTATTAGCAAATTGCTAGAATGTTGTAAATATTATACATAGTGTGTTTTCATTTTCCTATAAAAGTATAATGTCATATTAGGAGAACTATGAAGGCATCTTAAGCCCTGTGGTGGGTCACATGAAGCTTTCTAGTTTACCCCACTAAATTTTGGGGTAAACTTATACACTGAAAGTAACATTTATTACCTCATAGTTTTATAGGTCAGAATTTGATAGAAGCTTAGCAGAGTGGTACTGGCTCAAGGTTTCTGATGAGTTGCAGTCAAGGTTTCAACTAAGCCTGAAGCCATCTCAACATAATCTAGGCTGGAAGATCTGATTATAATCTAATTACACGAGAGATCATGATGTGTGGATGATGACAGGAAGCTTCAGTTCCTCTCTTGTTATTATGATCTGGCTGTTCCTTTCTGGCTGTTGTCCTCTCTTTCTCAGTTCCTTGCCATATGTGCATCTCCACAGGCTTTTTTCCCTTATGACATGACACTAGCTTGCTCAAAATGAGTGATGAAAGACAGAAGTCTCAGTACCTTTTATGACTCAGTATCTAAATCCACACACTTTGGTTTCCACTGTATCTCATTCTTTAGAACAGGGGTCCCCAATCCTCAGGCCATGGAACAGTACCTGATAATAACCTGTTAGGTACAGGTACCAGGCCACACAGCAGGAGGTGAGTGGCGGTCAAGCAGAGCTCCGCCTCCTGTCAGATAAACAGCAGATTAGGTTCACCTAGGGTCGCGAACCCCATTATGAACTGTGAATTGAGCATGTGAGGGATCCAGGTCATCGGTTCCTTATGAGAAACGAATGACTGATGACCACTCCCCAACTCCTGTGGAAAAAATTGTCTTTTATAAAACCAATCCCTCATGCCAAAAAGGCTGGGGACTTTTAGAATCCAGTCACTAAGTCCAGCCTACATTCACAGTTGGAGACTCAAACTTCACCTTTTACAGAGAGGAATTTCAAAGTAATTGTAGATATTTTAAATCCACACCATAATCCTCCTATTCTGTAAAATTATCAGGAACTAGAATGAATGCACAAAAGATCTGCTTATTAAATTTTCAGATAATGCAAACCTAATGGAGGTATCACCTACCAGAAACAAGAAGCCTAGAGGTAAACATTTTCTTATCAGGTTTAAATGCTGTTATGAAACAAATAAAGAATATATATAATGGGATAGAATTAAAGCCCTGCTTTAAAGTTCAAAAAATGTGTTGCATGAACTCAAGATGGCCTGATCTTTTGGGAAAGAAATTCAGCTGGAAACTCTTAAGTTTTAGTTGGAAAGAACCCTAATATGTGATCCTGTTCTGATGTGGTTGTTTAAACAACTGTTGCAGATCAGTTTACTCACTAAGCCACTTGGTGATAATAAATGGAACAATGATTGTTCCTTTTAGATTCCTTGGCAATAATAAATTCATTTGTAGACATGGGATTACAGATTGGGTTAAAAGACCATGCACCTGGGAAAGATCTAGGTCTGAAATTTATAAATACCAGAGATTTCATAAGATCTAAATAGAAGGGTTGCTATGACATGAGTTTATGATGTCATCAGAGATGTTAACAATGGTGTGACATCCTATTCATGAGGATGAAAATGTTTCTATGTGTTGCCCATTGAAATTGTCTTCCCAACCTATTACCAGTCCTCTGAGCTGTTTGAGGATACCACACATATATGTTTAAATGAATACAATTCTTTAAAATAAAATATTCTGGCTTTAAACATGTTGAGTTTGATGTTCTCTGCCTAGAAATAAAAAACAGACATGAGAGGAAGAAAAGGAGATGGGAATGGAAAGTGGAAGGAAGAGGGTGGGTAGCAAGAAATAAAAGAAACCAACAAGACTAAAGAGAAACCGAAAGATCACACAGAGAGTTGACACGTGGCAATGTACGGATCATAGGGAAGAGTGAGCAGCCCCAAGATAATGCTTTCTTTTGCAACAATGTGGTAATAAGTGATGAGAGGAGGGGAACCTGGGGAAATCTTGAAGGGATTATATGTCAAATGGCTAAAGAACACACATTAAAGCTTTATTCTGAAAAGGAAATTTGAAAATATTTGATGCTAAAAATTGTTTTGGAAATAATTGTTGTTGAGTTTGCCTTCTTTTTACTTTAACTCTTCTGACCCAGGTACTTGTTACAGCAATAATAACAAAATTAGTAAGTTATATATTGAGGGCTTATTATGTGCCACACTCTTTGCTAAGTGTTTTATGTATATTTCCTCTGTTAACGCTCACAATTCCATGTTGCAGTTACTATTATGATCTCCATTTTATATAGTTTATACATATTTTAAAGACTCAGCAAGATATAGATGCGACTAAGGATGTTTACCAGAAAGGAGTCAGACATTATTCAGGTGTTGAAATCAACTAGTCTAGTTTCATTGCAAATTTCAGAATAATTATAGAAGGAAAAAACTGACAATATTTGAGGAAGGAAAGCAAATTTTATACTCAGTTTATGTTTTGTTAATATGTAGCATGTCATTTTTGAGAGTGGCTCTTAAAGAATTGGTGTGAGGTAGACCTAGCATGCTAAAGAAAGTTACATTAGAAATTGCTTGAAAATATTCTCTTAAATTATGGAAATGAATAAAGATGTTGCAATCACCTGAGTCTTTTTCTTTTTTATCTATCTTGGATGGAAACTATCCTTGATGGATGGGGAGAAATGAGGAGAAACTCCAAGAGACACGCGCTTTGGGAAGAATTAAGAATGACCTCTAAGTGCAAAGAGAGGCTAGGGATTCATGATATATGTCCTAATTTTTGCATCAAGGTAAACAATCTTTATTATCATAACACCTCAGCAGAAATGAATCTTTGATTTATGTTTAGGATAAGAAAGATAAGTCCAGTGTTAGCATGCATGCACAAAACATGTATATTCAGTCAGTAACAAAGGTCAAGGAATAGAAGCATAGTCACTTGGACAGTGAGACACAGCACACTGGAGTTACATCTCTAGTATGGTCCCATTTCCATCCCATAACCCATAAGATGCTTGGACATGAGAACTGGTTGTCTGTAGGCACATCAGTGAGAGAGCATGGGCAGATACTACAGCTCAATGAAAGTGTCAAAGCTGGAAAACGTTCTGAAAAGCTTTCTAGGCTGAAACCCTTCTCAGGCTCCATGTAAACTTTGTTTATTGGTAGAAATCATTTTCATCTTGAAGCCTTAGATATGTGTCAGGGAAATATCCTGAGAATTAAACTAAATCGCAGACTCTCAATTCCCAACCTTTTTTGACTTCCCATGAAGGACTACTACATTGATTTTCTTTTGCCTCAGGCTCTAATACATAGCATTGCCTGGAATGTTGCATTTGCTGTGTATAAAATCATGCAACTTTTTTTAAATACAGGAGGAAACCAAAACTCATCTAGATTAAGTAAATTGCCCAAGCTCACAGAACAAGTAAATGTCTGAGATTGAATTTGATCTAAAGTTTGTCTGACTTCATAACCAATGTTCTTTTCATTCATGTTTGAACCATCTTTGCTTAAAAAGCTCAACTCGTGTAGCTTAGAGATGTTGGATCCATACTATGACATTGACATAGGAAGGGCATGACATTATGTCTGTCCATGTATATTTTTCCATTTCAGAATATTTCCAGAAGATATGTAGAAGTGAACTTTATCAGCCAAGCCAGGGTATGCCTGGGTGATTCACACTGTTTTCCAGGGTAAACATCTCATCACTTAGGAAAGTTGGCTCTCCCTGGCTCAAGAAACCACTTAAAAAGTTCACTTACTTAAGAATGCCCTTGTGCTCTGGGTCTATTAATTCACTTCCCCTAGCCGATCAGTTTTCTGGTTCAAGAGATTAATTTCTTTACCTTGGCACACTAAAGGATCAAGGCTCACAGCATATAAATAGTTCTTTCTTTTTTTTCTCAGCCCTAAAGGTGTGTAGTGAGGATTAATAAGATGATGCTTATAATTGCATTTTGGGCTTCTTGGTTACTTTATAAACACATGACATTATTTCTTTGCTTAGGTTCACCTGTCATTTATAAAGGGCTGAACATTCTTGATGTCCTTTGGGTAGTACAATACCTTCCACTCTGACTCTAAGAGAGTTGGTCTGGGCCAATGGCAGAAATGTGGTTAGAGTCAAACTCAGAGTTTCCTCAGTTCCTATACCTTTCATGTCACACATTTGCTTTGAAACTCAGAAAGTGTTCTTTGGGGACAGAGACATAGCAAGAACCTCTGAAGTGACTTACTACTTGAGGGCATAAGGACTACTACATTGATTTTCTTTTACCTCTGGCTCTAATACATAGCATTCATTCTTTGTTCATTAGACCCACAGTACAATTTTTTAGTGTCAACAGAGCAATAAAGAAAACGTTTTCTTCCTTTAGTCCAAGGCTCAAAACAAAATGCAAAAATACCTGTGGCTTTAATTTTGCACATATTTCTGTGACTATATTTCTATTAGCATGTCCATGTGGTTGACAACATTGCATCTGGTATGAGTAGTCTTTCCTGCAAGAAAGTGCTTTCTGCGAGCCTAGTGAAATTGCCAGAGCCTTTAAGCCACTCTTCCTCAGTTTAGTGGCAGTATATCATCATTACCTGTGGCTGAACCAAGAAATCACATTTGTCAATGCCTGAATTGCTCTTTTACTTTCGGTGGTTTTAGAAACCCACTTTGTTTTGAAAATAGAGTTAGCTGAGTATATGCTACAAGATACAGAACTATATAAAGCAATAGCTAGGAGATTTAAAAGATATTCAAGATATTACATTCTCTATGCAGTTGATCTTTGCAAGATAACTTTTGTGGAACCAAATAGGATATGGTCATCTGATAACGTTCTGAGTCAATGAAAGACACCATGTAACCATTTTGCTTCCTTTTGATCCTTAGAAAAGAGTTGAATCATATTAACAGTAATAGTTTAAATAGCAGTAGTAATAGTAAATAGTAGCAATAGTTGAGTAATAGTTTAAATTAATAGAGTGCTTTTCCTATCCCAGATTCTGTATATGTTCTACTTCCTTTTATTCTATACCAAGTCCTATGGTGAACTGAGAAATCGGGAAACTGAAGGCAAGTGACTTGCTCAAGGTCATACAGTTAATAAATGGTAAAATTAGAACTCAAAAACAAATTTGTTTCCAAAGCCCATGGTCTTAATTTCTATACTGTATTGATTATAGATTTAAGAAAATTAGTATAACTTGTAATGGGTAGGATTTACATTTAGACCAGTAAAGTGTAGGAATAGTGTTGTAAAAGTTCTTTTTGTGTTATATAATCATTTTCTCTATTTTTCAGTTTTTCACTTGAAAGGATTTTTTACTCCTTTGGGACTTGCAAGAAATTTCAAGTCCTCACCTTAAAGAGATATTGATGTATATTGGGAACCTACTCACAGGTCAATTTGCTTTCTATGTCTTATCTTTCTCTGTTCTTCTTTCTTTTTACCCTAAATGGATTTACACCCGTGTAGGTCAGTGCATAAAGATGGAGCTATGAACCAGTTGGGCTTTAATAATTTCACCTAAGAGTATTCTGTTCTTCTCAATGTTATAATTCAACAGTGCATGTGCATGTTGTATATGTCTCCAGGAGTCAAAATACTTGATAGTAGAGGTTGGGCATGGTGACTCAAGCCTGTAATCCCAGCACTTTGAGAGGCCAAGGCAGCAGGATCGCTTGAGGCCAGGAGTTCGAGAAAATGCTTGACAATAGAGCTAATAGTCCAAATGAAAATGACCATAGGAGGCCAATTGTATAAAAATATAAATTTCTTTAAAAATAAATGGGCATAAACACACATACATTTTAAGTAGAATAAAATGTGACTCGTATTTTTTCTAAAATCCGATCTCACATAGGTGAGTGTCAGATTCATACAAATAATGTAAGAACTGTTTATTTGAAGATTTATTTGTATGATTTATGGATTTCGCAGTGAGATTAAGAACTACAGTCATCGCATTTTCTTTTGTCTAATTAGTAATGCACATATGACTTCTTTTAATGACATTTTGACGTTACTATTCATAAAGCCATTCTTTCTTGAGTATAGCATCACATTCTGTTGAAGAATTGACTTCACTCTGTTTAAATTTACATGCTTATTGCTATGTGAAATGCACAACTGAGTCTTACTAAGGATTTAATAAGAATGTATATGAATTTGGTGAGGTGTGTTCAGTTTTCAGAGTAGTCCTGTATATGAACTCTCGTATTTAAAAGGTTGTGTGTTCTTCAATCAGTCTAGCAAATGGGGCCTGGGACAAATGAACTTATTCTCATGCACATGTTTCTAAAACAGTTCTTACTAATGTTTGAGATAAATTAAAATAAAAACCAACAAGAACATGAAAAGAGACTAAGAACAATGTTAATGCGGCGATTTAAACCAATTTGGTTTTCCAAATGACCTTCCATCTTTCACAACTTGTAACAGCATGTGAGATTGCTATCCTTAATGCCAGATCCTATCAATCTGGTGCGGAAAACTTAAAACTTTTTTCTAAATGTCTTTAAAGCTGAGGTGGAGAAGAATGACTCTCTGTCACTTTCCAAAGGGTCTAAGGTTGATTCATGGCTATGCTGTCCTTCCCCCGAATTACTTAATAGTTATTCAACATAGTTGACTCTTTGTCTAAAGGGCACTACATTCTCAAATGATTTTCTGTGGTGTATTATATTTGAAAGAGAGTGGATGGCACAGGTGGGGATACTCAGGAGAACCAAGAGCTTTAAGTATTTGGAGGAAATAAATAAATATAGCATCCTAGTTAATTAATTTGATGCATATTCAAATCTGGCTAATTTGGAATTGTGGTTACTTCGGATTTTGCTCTGCCTTTTACTAAGAATATTTTTAGTTTTATATTTGCTACTGACTTCACCAATCTAATCCACAGTGAGTAGAATGGAGGTCGTTACTATATTTAATGTTGTAACCAACAACGGCAGACACAGAAAAGTCAGTATATTCAAGGTAAATGTGGCACAAGCTAATTGCCATTTCTCAATATGGTATTCTGTTGTCCTAAAACCCAAGAGAATGAATGTCATCCTTTGTGATATCTGTCACCTGTAGGGCAGGATTAAGAGTTAAAGATGTAGATTATTTTCAGAAAAGTGCATGTTTCTTTTCTGTGAAAACCTTTAACACTCTCCCCAACTTTATTTTGGATTAATAGAATTTTATACCAAGATCTACCAGGGAGGACCATTATATTGATCTCTTATGGGTAGTTGTATTAACATGTAAAACTAACTTTTTTGATTATGGGCTTATTGAAGCACCAAGAGTTTAAGTTGCCTTCCTGTTTTTCTTCTTTGTCTGCCTCCCCCTTTTTACTTTCTCTTTTTTTTCTGTGAGAAGTAATACTTTAAAAACTTTAAATTATCCACTGCAATTCAAAACTTTCCATTGTCTTTCAATTTATTGCATTTTAATTTTTTGATATGTAATGTGTTATACTTTATGCCAGCCATATATAGTCTTATAACATAGGCTGGAAGCAGATCCATAGTTGTCTCTTTCATGAACCTTTAAAAAAAATTCTTAGGATAATTTGTTCATAAGAGAAGCGAAAGGAGAACCTTGTAAACATCCACCAGTATTGCCACCTGTTTCCCATTCTACTTCTCCCCCCCTCACACATACACCGAGCAAACAGGTACCAGTTTAGTCACAGGTTTAATCTTTTCAGTTAATAATAACTCCTATACAGAGATGTTTCTAATGATCGAAATGCCATGGCATGCCTCTATTCATTTGGTCTGATGTCATATGTGATCCGAATCTGGCTTTTAGACTTCTTTATAGATTATTTCCAAGCCACCTGTTTTGAGGTATTTTTCCCTTCATTTTTAATATTGGTAGTTTGGAATGGAGTTCCCTAAGTTCCAATCTAGGGCTATCAATAAAAAATAAAAAATTACAATTCACTAGTTTCTGCTAGATCAATGTGAGAGGTTGGTTGATGAGACAGAACAGTTCCCAAGGCATGGCTTCATTATTTTGTTACTTGAAGCATATTCATTGGGGGTGTATTTCTATAACACCATTCTTCAAGTCTGTTCTAATTAGAGTAACCATCCAGGAGTGGTAATAACAGTACAATAGGAAGAGGAGGGAGATGCTAATGGTTAAAGGCATTATGTTTGAGACTTGAAACTAATTAGACATTTCATGCTTGGAAGAAGTATCCCTAACAGGCTTTATGATTGAATGCTTGTTCAGGAAGGACCTCTCATAGAAAGAGGTGTGTGTGTGTGTGTGTGTGTGTGTGTGTGTGTGTGTGTGTGTGTGCCGCGTGCACGAGAGAGAGAGAGAGAGAGATGGGTAAACACATAAAATAACAAAATCAATGTCTATTAGTAGTAATAAAATGTTAAGTGCTCAAAAGACTACAAATGCATATGACTATATCTATAATTACTTTTATTTCTAGACATTTACTTTGAGTGTCCTTTTTAAAAATATGGAACCAATCTGGAAAAAGGGATAGCGATAAAAGGATCATCTATGCTTAGCTACCTCTTTAACACAGATGATGAGATGGCAAGTCCTTCTTTCTGGAATAAGAGGACTCCTTTGGTCATTCAAAGGCTTCAATCGTCCTCTTTGGCTCCCTTCTGCCAGAAGATAGAGAAGTTGCAAATACTCGAGAGGAGAATAAGGAGAAGGACCATGATGCGAATACAGTGCAGTCCTAGTAAAGTGTGTCTACTCAGGCGCTGAGGGTCCTTTCTCATATGTGAAACTGATCTGGCAGGTGAATTACTCATGAGTCAAGGAGATCTTCGTGCCACTATTGGTCCAATTAAGATGTGGTTGGGAGAGATGGAGAAAGACTGAGGGCAGCCCATTTCTATAAATGGCAAATGTCTTACATCTGGTTGCCATCTCGTGTCACATGGCCATAATGTGATGGAGTGCCGCATAGCTAAGATTAACCTGACCTCTAAATCTACCAACCAAGGGCAGAGTGACTTCAACTCCACCTCTACTAAAGATAAATTGATATCTATCTCTAAAAACTTCATAAAACAAACCAAAAACCTAGGATGTTTTATAATGACTTATTGACTTTTCAGATTGTTCTTTAAGCTGTTTTTTAAACTTTAAAGGCAACACTGATAATGAACGCTTCCAAATGGTAAAACAGAAAATCCCCTTCAAATATAACCGGCCCGTAGAGGAGTGGCTGCAGGAAAAAGGTAACCGTCGTTAAAACTTTCATTTTAAAATCATTTGATTCTAAACCCTCATTTTTAAAGCCTGCAAATAAATGTTCCTTAAATGATAATCGCCTGCTGCATAAATGACTGTTTTAATTTTCATTATAATTTGTGTCAGCTTCCACCTGCCATATGTTGATAAATCATGCTATAATACATTGCCATTAAAATACAGTTAAAGGGACTAACTTCTAGCCTGCTACCAGCATGACAACCACAAACAAGAAATTCCAGGATCCTCTAAAAAAGAAATGTATTATGGCAATTTAACCACTGCATGACATTATTTATTAATTTGTTTTAAATTACCTCTTACTCCAAAACTTTCTAAAGAAATTTCAAAAAGTACTTTTTAAACTTATATCTTTGAGGCTGTTTTGGCTTTACTATCTATAACATAGTTAACAACAACAACAAAAAAATAGATCGACTCTTGTAACTTAAACTGCTTAAAACAAATGTTATAAGGGGAACAATGTTTTTTTAAAAACATTCATTCTTAAAAGAATGAGATAAGAATTTTGCCTGTGAATTCAAACCTACAGAGGCAAAGTTATTTTATAAGAGATTAATTGTGTCCTAGTTGCTGACAGAAACTGAAACAAAAATTTACACTTTGGTTGTGTGGATACCCTTGTGTATTTGATGTTTTATGCAACAAAGTGTAAGTGGTTAAGATAATGAGTTGGGAAGGAAAGGCTCATGAAAGGCAAAACAGCAGTTTCTGATTTGCTGGGGAAAACAACCACTCAGTTAATAAAAGAGGGCAGCGGTTACAGCTGGTGTTAGAATTTTCTGTGTGGCTTCTACCGTTTAGTAGAGAAACGTATTCTCTTTCGATGAAAAAAAATTATCTCTAAGAAACTATTTATCCTGTTCTTTCCTGAGCCAAAGTAAGTTACTCTTATCTCAATACCTTAAGTGAGCTCATAACATTCATAGAGATTTGATTGAGTTATATGTAAAAAATAATCAGGTATATTACTTAGTATACAACTTAAAAAACAAAGGACTGCTGTAATTTTAAGTTGGGTGAAGACATTCAGACCTTTAAACACGGAAAATCCTCACAGAGTCTTAACTGTTTGCCCTGTTTTTAACGTATGTGGTCTAATTAAAATAAATTAAGAATAACTCTAAAAAGCAAATAATTTTGTTCTGTAATCACCAGTTCATAAAGTCCCTTTAACATTAAAAAAAATGAGTGCCTCACTTTTAAACAGGAAAAGCAAACTAGATGCATGTCTGAGTCTCATGTGCCTGAGAAAATTTTTTTGTTTTTTGTTTTCTATTTTTATGTTAATAATATTTTATTTTACTCCATTGCCTTTTGAAGTCTAAGTTTAATAGCATGCCAGGCATTTTCATTTGTATAAACCATTATAAAGTTATTAGTAAGCTTTTAGTTTTTCCTATGATAGCATCGTTATCAGTTGGCTTTTATATAAAAGAATGCGTCAAATATACAAGTTGAGGGGTTGGAATGGGTAAGGGTGGTTGAGGTGGTTTGGAAGGAGATATCCTTGTTTCTTAATTAAATATGTTTATATATGCATATGCTATGAAAATAATTGTTGGCAAACACTGAGTTTCTATTCATTATTTTTTCTGAAATTGCTTTTTTTGGTAATTTGGTTAAGTAACATATATTTGTTGTATTACCTCTTCCTCTGCCTAGCTAACTTTTCCTTCAGATAAAATATAAAATACATACCAAAGTCCTTGTAAAGACAATGAACAAAAAGGGTAAAGATAGAGGGATGATTAGACAGATGCATTAGAAAGTACTTGGAATGCCTCTCTGGAGTTGTTTCTGTCATTGGGGATGAGAGCTAGGCCACTGCATTCCCAAGTCTCTTTTCTGGCTCTGTCTACTATTGACTAACTTTCTGACCTTAGACAATTCACTTAACCTCTTTATATCTCAGATTTCCCATCTGAGGAGAGGAGAAATAATATTGCCTATCCCCCAAGGGTATTCTGAGCTTTAATTAATTAGTCTTTGTGCAGCACTGACTAGAGATATGCAAAGATTTAATTTAAGCAGTATGTGAACTTGATGTCCAAATGAGGTAATAATTAATGACGTCCAAGAGGGTGGACACCTAAAACAAAACAAGAAGTAACCTGTTATAAATCCTGTATTGGTGTTTTATAACTATATTTTGTATTATTGATAATAGAACAATTCTCAGGTTTTCAGGTTGGGAAAAAATATATATACTTCCCAATAGTCTATTATAAAAATATGATCGTAAGTTGTGAGGAGTGGAAACAATGAAAATAATAAGATCTGGCATTGCTTTTGAGAAATCTTGAGCAAAAGAAACGTTGTCCTGTCAATCCTGCACAGTCTTCATAGGGAGAGGGTAGTGATGGCCGTTGTTCATGCATTAACTTGTGTTCAGTTGAGAGAAAATTAGAGGAGAGGATGGCGGGAGACTGAGTGTTCCACTATTCCTTCAGTGACTGCTAGCTTTGATATTAAAAACCTAATCCACTAACTAGAGGGCTAGTTTAGGGTTTTAACACAGAAGAAAAGCAGATATAGCCAGAAATAGACTGTGAAACAAACACGCAAACAAAAACCCAAATACTTACTATAGCAAGATAGAAAATGGAAACATAGATGACCCCCTTGCCTGTCTTGCTTCACCATTGTCTTGTTTTCAAGAAGTTACTAGTCAGATCTCTCTGGGAAAGCAGTAATAACAAGGAATAGAGCCACAGGAAACATATCCTCCTTTCCTGATGCTTGAACAGCCAAAGAGCACTCTATGGAGTGGGCTATACAACCTGTAATGAAGGCGATCCCTCATTTCTAGCCAGAGTAATTCAGTTTTGCATTCCAATTTTCTCTAACCCTCTTTTTTATTTGTAAGCATTGGCAGAATAACACCACCAGGAAAATAAGATGAGACCCATTATAAAGTACTTTCAGATACCATTATAAACTACTTTCAAGAATCTTAGAATGTAAGATCTTCTAATCAAGTATGACTATTAATTTATCACCAGTGGAGAACTCTATACAAATAAAAAGAGAGATGGGTAAATACGATTGGCCATTTGTGTGCTTGGAGGATATCCTTGGCATAAAGGCTGTCTAGTGTAAGATATTGAATTTTCATCCTAGAAATTACCTATTAGGCAGCTTCTAATTTATTGTGTTAAGCTGCTTCTAATGCCAATGTGAGGTTGAAGGAGTAATTAATTTCCTCTTCTACCATTTCATTTCTTTTGTAGTAAGCTTAGGGCTTCCAGAAAAAGGTTGTCAAAAATAAACAGCAAAGAGTTGTAAATTCCAGGCTACTACTTGGTGTTATTGTGCACTGAACTTTTTGCTTCATCTTTTGTGAGGAGGACAGAGGCCAAAGGACATACAAGAATGCATCTGCCCAGCACACTGAGAAAATAATGGAAATCTATTAGATCTCTTTTGACTGTACTCCTGGGATCTGGGAAATTCTGTTATCATTAAGACTGACCAATCCCATTTTCATAGTCCAGAGATTTTTATAAAATGTAGATCATTTTCACCATAACAAAATTCTATGGCTAATTTACCATAACCACAGTGTTTAAAGCTTCCAAAGGGGCATTATACACAAATCATTCTTAACTAATAAACCCTTAAGAATTGTCCAATGAGTGAAGCTGACTCTTCTCTAAAGAGTTCCCTCTGAGCAAATGCTTTTTCTCTTCTTTGCCACCTCCATTTTTTTATGTTGTTACACATTGAGGTGTTTCTTTTTTTTTTTTTTTTTTCATTAATCAGTATTTTTTATTATGGTTTTGTGGGGTACAGTTAAGGGTAGGTGTACAATGACGTTTCATTCAGGCACCCTGTAGATAAGAAGTGTTTTCCCATCCCCCGACAGATATTTGTTACTGTTAATCCCATCCCCCTCCCCCCCATAGTTTCCCAGTACCATCCGTCATTTTCTCATAGTATTGCATTGGATGTTCAAGGTCCATTATATGAGTGAGAACATGTGATATTCGGATTTTTGTTTTTGTGAGAGGTCACTCAGTATTATAGACTCTAGTTTCACATTGTATGCTAGAAATTCAAGAACCGCTTAGTATAGCCCCGAAGGCCATGTAATCGTGGGAGAGGATAAAAGCCCAACCATTACAGTATCCCTTCATTCATATTAGAGATTGTGAAACAAAAACCTCAGTCTATTAAAAATATATCCCCTTTGATTAAGCAGGCAAAGATAACCAAAAAAATTTTCAGTGATTTATAGCTAAAATAATTCAGATGGTTACATTATCAATGAGTGTAACATTGATCACAAACTGAAATTGAGAAAAATTCAGAAGGGATATATTTAATTCCATTAATAGGTCTTATTTCCCCCTTGTTCATATAGAAAAGCAGAAGGAAGCAATCTAGAGAAACTGCAGTTAAAAGACTTTAGCATGTTGCTGTCCTGATGAATTGCAATGAATTTTTTAAAAACTGTTTGGGTTTTTCTGGGAAAGATCTAGCATTTGAGAGAAGCTTTTAAAGGTGGAAATAGTAGTAAGATTAGTTGAGTTTCACTGCTCTAAACTCTGCTGTAATTTCATTTGGATAGTTTTCTTTTCACAGAAGTATAAAGGGTCCCCAAATAGGAACTCAAAACAGGGTAGACAACTGATATTCTTCAATCTATTAACATACTTCTCAATCATTTTAAATAGTTTTATGTATTTTTTCATTAATACTCATTCCTTAAAAAAAAAAAAAAACCCAACTTTTTGATTCTGAGTGATACCTTCTTCTCCAACACAGGGGCATTATTATTAGCTACTTCTGTTCCATGTTTTAAGGAATGCTTTAGTGACATGACCATAATTCACTCCTTTAAAACAAATTAATAGAATAGACATTTATCTGTCATGATGTTGTTAAACAGAAAATAGAGAATATTTTGCACTGTGAAGATTTATAGGAAATGATGTGTTGGTGACTAGAATGTTCATTTTTACAGGTATGTAGTTAATCTAAGTCTCTTAACTAAAATTTAATTTCAGTTAGTTTAATTATTAAATCTAGTTTTTAAAATTTAATGTTTTGAATCACCTGACTTTTTGTTGGCCATAAAAACTCTTTTTAGTTAACATGTTAATTTGTAGTTTTAAAATGAGCATAATAGGCATCTATGATTTATTCTAGTCATTACCTGATTGGGATGTTTCTTTCTGCCATCTACAATTACATACCCAAGAAGACTGCAGTACCTCTCATTTCTGAACCAAGATTTCTTCTTCCTCAGAATAAATAGACCTGATTGTTCAGGTTATCTAGGACTTTTGGCTAGACAGTGGAAGAGATAACCATAGTGAAATGTTACTTGCCAATATTTGTATTGAATTTTTGTTATCATTTTTTTCTCCCCTTCAGTTGTTCAAGGAAGCCTATTACGATGCCTGGTCCATTCAGGCCAGGTAAGGGAAAGAAGGAAATGTATGAGAATAATAATATTTCCTCCACCCAATCCACTAGGCCGGCAGTTAACCATCTTCAACACTCAGGCGCAAATAGCCATTGGCGGAAAGGACAAAGGACGCCTCTTCCAAGGCCAACTCTCTGGGCTCTATTATGATGGTTTGAAAGTACTGAACATGGCGGCTGAGAACAACCCCAATATTAAAATCAATGGAAGTGTTCGGCTGGTAGGAGAAGTCCCATCAATTTTGGGAACAACACAGACGACCTCCATGCCACCAGAAATGTCTACCACTGTCATGGAAACCACTACTACAATGGCTACTACCACAACCCGTAAGAATCGCTCTACCACCAACATTCAGGTAAGGCTTTTTCTAAGAATTAATTGCTTCTGCAGCTTTGTCTTTTGGAATATTGTTATCATGGCCAGTGTTCTATGTAGCTAAAGAGTTTAAATTACTATGTAGGAAGGATGCCTGCCGATGCTTATAGTAATAAGCCCAGGGGAAGAGAAAGGTAAAGTGGTCATTGCTAAAGAAGTTGTAAAAGTCTTGTGGCATTCATAGGTTGTTATTCCTATCATATCTATCACTGAAATGGTAAAGCTGTTACTCAAAATGAGCAATGGACTACATTTTCAGTATGAAATATACCCTTCTTTCATTTTATTACCTTTTATTTTCAAATAGCAAAAAGGGGAAAAGGAGGTAAGGAAAATTTGTTATCAAATGAAAGGTTATGTCTTAGTTCAGATTTGTTCACATTTTCCTGATGGCTTTGCTAGAGCATGAAGCATTCATTATTGACGTGAATGGTTACCATTAAATCAAGGTCAACTGACACTAAAAGTTCAATTAATCCTTGAAAAATGCAGTCTTTGTGTTGATATCAAATCTTGACTATTCTCTTGTAAGTTTTTTGTACATTTTGTTTTCTTTTCACTTGACAAAGATACTAGTTATATTAGAAAATTTGAAGGTTTGAGTTTAGCAAAGCAGGAAGTCCTTAGTTTTGCAATAAGGTTTTCGTTTTTCCATTTGAAAGTAATTATATCTAAACTAAAGTGTAATACTCGGCTGACTCCCTTGGCATTTCATAAATCTAGTTACTAGGGGTAGGAGGTTAATTGAGTTATTAGCCTTAAAGTCCCTGACATAAAATAAGACATTCCAATTGCTTGTGGGGAAATTACCCCTAGCCTGGTTAGTGTTTGTAGAAAATTCAGTAGATTAGTACTTGTCCCTTCTGCTTCTTATTTTAAGACACTATCCAGGAGCCCAGTTGAGTCTTTAACAATATCCTTCAACTGACTCCAGTGGACATTGTGAACTTAAAGTCAATAATCAATTAAAGTCACTATGTGTTCCCATTTTTCAGAATTAAGTTCATGTAAGTGATTAGCAGTAAATGTGTTGTCTTCCTTTTACTTGGAGCAGAAATATTCAGCCAATTCCTTTTATGATTCCGTAGGAATCATTTGAAGCTGTGTATACTGACAATGTTATCTGGCCAATTTTATGAGTTTTCAAAAAGCTACTAAAAACCTGGTTAGTATAGCACCTCTATAATCACACGTGTTTTTACATGCAAACCTACACACATGCTCAAAAAAAAAATAGCTCTTCTCTATTGATATGAAAGCAGTAACTCCTGACACCTTGCTCTACTCACTGAAAAGAAGATAAAAGGCATATATATTTCTATCATGACTTTCTATAGCTCAAGAGCAGATCTGTTTATTGTTGGCGAAAGGATATTTCTGTCTGCATGGGTCTTGGCAGACTTGTTTTGTTCTGTCAGAACATATTCTGCTAACCGTATGGGAAGCAGAGAAGCAAATGGTTTTTTCTTCATAAGAATGGCTGGTCCTATAGTTCTTTTTAAGGCCACATTTTCACTGCCTCAAGAGGATTTAATGCCACACAGGGATTCAAAAACTAAACCATAGTGATTATTGCTTTTTTACTTTCCTTCCTGTAGTATATACACAAATGGCGATAAGTCGTGTGAGCTCCTCAACTTTTCCCAAACTAAGAAAGTCAAAACTTTGGTAGAAAATTAGGGTACAAAGTGCAAAAGTTTTGCCAGTGATTAGGACTGTAAACATCAAAGAACCTATGGTCATTTTGGTGGAGGAAGACATCTGGCAATGTCTTCCCCAACAGCCTTCCACTGGTGTGTTTCTTTTTCTCTGGGTCCAGTAATAATTGGATTACATCTACATGTCATTTCTTTTACTTCCACTAAGTCTATACAAATGACTTACAAACCTGTTCACACTCTTGTTTTAAGAGGGTGTAAATACATACTTTTGGAGGAAGCTAACAGCCTAGCAGAATTTATTAGATTGAGATAAGGAATAAAAAAGCCCTGTGTTCTTTGCAAAGACTTACTAGAAGAAATAACTTTGTTATTTGGACATTTTTGTTCTTGCCAACCACCCATAAGAACTCTGCCCTGGGCTCCGCAAAAACTTAAAAATCTCATCTTCAAGTCTATCCTGGTCTCAAGTACTCTATGTAGATCATATCAAACCAAAGTTAGGGCTGGGAACCCCACAATTATTTGACTTTATTCAAGATTTAGGACCATTTCCAGACTCTGGAGACTTAGGGGAGGAAGGTCAGTCCTAGAAGCATTAATATGCCTATGTGACCCTCCTAATTTTCTTGGTTGAAGAGAACTCATAAAGTTCTCATCTCTAGGAGAGTTTTCAGAAGGGAGGGGGACAAAAGATGGAATATTTCATATCCACCAGGCCAATCATTCATTTTATCGTCTATGTGAAACCATCACAGGACATTTCCAAATGATACTTCATTCTGTCCTCTGTTGCTTTGATAACATTGTTATAGAAAAGGTGTCCTAAAGTGAGACTTCCCTAGAGGAAACAAAATAAGCATGTGAATCCACAAATATAAAAACCTGGCTATTCAAAAATCTACTAGCACATCCGTAAAGGATAAGTTAAGAAAACATCCTTTAAGGAGTTCTTTTCTGGTGATCTTTGGTTAGTGTGGATTTCAGATCAAAGGAAAACTGTAAAGTGCTTTCAGTGCTGCTCTTAACTGTGTGTGAACAAGTGAACAAGTAGCTTTTGAGTTGATATGTCTCTCCAGTGCTGTAGCTGCCTGGAAGTAATTGCTGCTTTGATCTTTCTGATGTTCCATTTTGTTACAGATATGAGTGTAGAACTACTTATAAATGACACAGACGGCATTAAATTACTCATAGCTATTGTGCCCAAGCAACAAGTCTTCATCCTATATTAAGAAGGATGTCTCTAGGTGCTCCCTTGAATTTAAAAAGAAAAAAGTGAGAAAGCAGGGGAGTGGGAGATAATTCTCAAGAATAGGTCAGACACTTAGTAGGTGCTTAATAAATATTTATTGACCAAATCAAAAACAAGACAGGCTTTATTATCTTATAGTCATTTCGCAACTAGAAGTGGCATAGCTTGGGAAAAGTTTTTCCTCCAGAATGATGAGGGTGCTTTGGACAATTTTATATTTTTTTCAGGGGTAAGACTATAGGATAGTGATTTTATAGATATACTTGGAGTCATACCAGCTGTGTTTAAAACCTAGTGTATCCTCATATTAGCTAAGTGACCCTGGACAAGTTACATAAATTATAGTTAAATACTACTGTGAAATAAACTTTCTCATAACTTAGAACAATGATTATGTCATTAGATCTCACAATTTCATGGGGCAGGGTTCAGTAAGGCAATTCTGCCTTACCTGGAGCTGACTGGGGTCATTCAGTGGTTGCTTTTGTCTGGAGAGACTGACTTTATTCACACCCCTTGTGCCTTGGCAGGTTAACTGGAAAGATGGAACTCAGCTGGGCAGTTTTTCCCTTCTTTTTTTTTTTTTTTTTTTTTTTTTTGAGTTGGAGTCTCACTCTGTTGCTCCTGGCCACCGCAATCTCAACCTGCTAGGCTCCGGTGATCCTTCTGCCTCAGCCTTCTGAATAGCTGGAATTACAGGCGTGCGCTACCATGCCCGGCTGATATTTTGATTTATTATAGAGATGAGGTCTCGCCGCCCATGTGGGTCTCTAACCCGCTGGCTCAGGCAATTCACTCACCTCAGCCTCCCAAAGGCGAGGGATTACAGATTGAGCCACCGAGCCCGGCTGTTTTCCCCTTCTAAGTAGTGTCTGGGATTCTCCTTGTGGTTTCTCCAGCAGAGTAGATGGTTTCCCAGGGAGACAGTTTCCAGGACAGGAAGTAGAGGATGCCAGTTTTTATAGCCTAGGCCAAGACATGGGCACAGAGTTACATGTATACAGTACTCTCTTGGTATAGTCACAGAGTTTTCCCAGTTTTAGGGGAGAAGACATAAATATCATGTCTTAATGAAAAAGTAATAAGAATGTCTACCACATTGTAAAATGAGGAGGGAACTGCTAGTGGCTATGTTATATGATCATTGTAAGGGTAACAGAATTAATACAAGTCAAATGCTTAAAACAAGTGTACCATACAGAATAAGATTATATATTTTAAGCCATTATTATTCTATTATATCCCCAGAAGTTGGTATGTACATCAGTACTGTCACCAGCAAAGATCTGTCTCAGCAAATGGGACTGCATCTATTGACAGTAGTGGTTGTAGTTTAGAGTGGGGACTAGTCCTGGGCCGGGAC
>NW_007247819.1:1028896-1036210 GCF_000164805.1 Carlito syrichta | reverse complement strand
CTGAGGAACAGACTTCTCTGACACCTATCTTTAATTTTCTCTTTGATTTTTTAAACCAACCTAGAGTTCTGTGAGCCTTGAATAATATGAAATCTGTTCACTCATTTTCTAAGAGTTGCAAAAAGGAAAAATCTAGGTTCTTTGTCATCATGGAATTTACAGTCTAAAGAGGGCTTGACATTAACTGTCAATATGTGGCAAATGGTTGTGTGTTGTGAGTGACAAGTGGTGTATGAGATGACTCCGCTGAATCTCATAGATGAGGTGGGAGTGGAACTGGGCCTTGTAGAATAAGTGTTATTGGAATGACAATGAGTTGGTCAAACATTGGAAGCTAAGTTATGAAGGTCAGAGATGATGATTTCTGGGGGAGATAGCCAAGGCTAAATACAGTGGAGAATGCAGAGAAGCAGTTTGTGAGAAACAAAGGATGCAGATTCTGAGAGCCTTGGCCTGAAACTTCCCCAAGTTGGAGAGGACCCGGAGCTTTCCTGAATTGGGTTCCCTGCGAATCTTACTACCAGGAATGCCCCAGTAATAGCACAAGCACTTCTGCTACAGCTGACTCCAATCTTGGTGGGTAACAATCATGGCACTGACAGGTTGGATTCTAAAATGGAAAAGTTCAACTCAGCCTACTTTCAAATTCCTTGGCCCTCATTCAGGATAGAAGGAAGAAGTAAAAAAAATAAAATCGAAGTCTTTTGCCATTAACATTCAACCACAATGACCAAAATGTTCCCAGAAGAGAGGAAAGGGCCAAGTAGAAAATGGTTCCAAGAATAATGGGTCATCTTTTACCTTAGGTCTCTAGCCTGAGTTGTTATCAGCAGAGAAGAGAGCTCCGTGTGTTCTGTGCAGAACACCATTTGGAACTGTTTATAAACTATTAACAGGATACTGATCATGACCTGCTTTTTCTGTGTTTAGCATTAGTAAAGTCACCTTGACATTGGCCAGTGCTGCCTGGCCCTAGAAAATTGCCAGAAAGTAACAATACTCAGTCTGGATTGAAATGATCCTAATAAACAGAAATGGAAGACTAAGAGGTTTCTGAGATTTCATTCTCATCTCAAGCTTCACAAACTTGGTGGTCAAATGTGAACCACTCACAAAAATTCCAGAAGAAAGTAACCATTTTTCAGGCTTTGTAACAATACCCACAGGAAAAGTCCTCCTTTTGACTTTTCAGTTTGGGGCAGGAGACAATAAGAAATACACTTCTGCCTTGACACTGGTGACTGCAAAACAAAACACAAACTTGTGATTAGAAAGTTGATCTTTTGCACTTCTCAGGTTGTTGAAGGGAAGTGCATGGGCTTTTTGAATCAGAATTTCTTAGTTGGAATCTAGGTTCTTTTAGTTACTTAGCACTGTATCTCTGGGCAGACAATTAGCCTCTCAAAGCCTCAGTTTCATTATCTGTAAAAGTGGCCTAGCAGTACCTTCCTCAAAGGCTCATTGCAGGTATTAAGTATGATCATGTTTGAAAAGCACCTCATAAGTTTTTACTAAAAATTTTCACATTAGGAAACCACTTTAGCTTAAGAGACGCTCTCAAAACTCACAGATTCTCTTCGAGTTTAGCCCTCCTGTAGGGTTGGATAAGCCCAAGAAGAACAATTTTGTTTACACCCACACAAACCCACAATGGCTCAGGCTCCTCTGAGAGTCCCAGATTAATCAGAGCCCTGAGCTCTTCAATTAGGAGAGATTTCTATCGAAGACGTTCATATGCTAGAGTGGAAACCAGCTTTGCTGAACAGTTATTATACATAGACTATCCTATTAGGTTGAAGTGTATAAAATTGCCATTTTTGTAGGTCAAATATCAGCAATTTGATACAGTTCTACGAAATACATGACACACTGATTTACAGCCTGCTGTTATCAATGGCATTTCGAGGGCTAGCTTAGAACGCCAGATATTCTCAGGGTTCTTTGAATAACCAAAGTGTCTTGCATTGGGATACAAAATAGATCTACCCTATACCAAATACAGAGTTGTAAAAGGATATAGATCACACTATATCAAGAGTGGTTATACCTACCCAAATAATGATCCCTTATGGATCCTGCCACCTTTTTCCAGGTGCCACCAGCTTGAGAGAAACGAGACAAGGAATCTACACAGTTTTCATTTCTTCGCTTTTACCAGTAGACAACAGAGCCTCCAGGGGAAGTTTATTTTTAGGATCAGGGCTCAACTAATATTGATTAACAGCCTTACATAATGTGCGGCTCCAGGGCTCGTTCCTTTCCTGCCAAGCCTCATAACTGGGGAAGGCGCTGAAGATTTGTCAGTCTAATTAGACTTTAGCTGCCAGCCAAGAAATATCTTCTGTCTTCTCCTTACCCTTTCGCAGGTATTTTCTTTTCCCCTCTCAGAGAATAATTTTGGGGGAAAGAAATTGGACTCTAATTTACTCATTGCCTGGAAAGACTCTCTAGTGACATTTTCTCTCTGAAATTGCATAGTTCTAATACCAAATAAAAAGGAACTTGATGAGTTTGCCTACCTCTTAAAGACTTATATGTTGAAAGAACAAATAGGCCGGTGAGAAGAATGCAGTATAGTTTCTTTTCAACCCCTTTTTTAATGCTTAATTTTAGTGAAAGGGGCAGGCACTTCCCAAAGCTATGACTATTCACTAAAAGGGTCCTGATTACAGACAGGCTGGAAGTCTGCAAGTTCCCAGGAGAAGTTGTAGAGATGCCCATCTAATCAGGCTGTAATATTTATAGGATGGGATTTCCACCAGAACTGCTAGTGATATGCTGGATCTTATTTTGTGGCATCTGAACAGCTGGGAAATTTGTGGGGTCAGGCCTTGGCCACCCACATGTGGAAGTTTTGAAGTGTTTTTAAAGCTCAGGGTAGTTTTTTTGATTAACAGGTTACTAAAGCCAAGTCTAAAGCCAAAATCCTTACCATGTTTACATCTGGATCTCCTTCCTGTTTCTCTGACCATATTTTCTTTATTTTTTAATTTTTATTATAGAAATGTGGGATACAAGGGGAGGTTAACTACATAAGTAGGCTGCGTGCAGGTGAAGTTTGGGCTGTTTTTTTTCCCCCACTTTCCCAAACATTATTAAAGAAAAAGTAATGGTGGTGAATCTCTATAACAAGGTCAATTTTCTGGGATTCTTCACTTGAAAATGTGATGTTTGATTTCCAAACACATGCCAAGGTTTGGGCTTCTAACTGGCCCTCACTCCCTCTGATAGCAGACCAGGTACCCTTTGTGTTAACACATGCCCCAGTGCCCTTTTTCTCCCTCCTTCCCCACCCACTGGCAGTGCCTGCAACTGCCGATCCCTTCCTTGTGCTACAGTGACTAGTGTTCAGGGTCCACTTACGTGTGAGAACATATATTCAGTTCTTTTATTTCTGTCTCTGGTCATATTTTCTACCATGGTGCTCTAATCACCAGATCTTCTTGATCTTTCTTAAACACAGGACCAGAAAAAAATGAAGAGAAAGAGGCAGTGTTGTACAACAACAGGATCAGATTTTATTAAATGTTGATGTTTTGTTTTCCATGGATTTTATGTGTGTGTGTGTGTTAATGCTGATCTTAAAATATTGCAATAATTTTGTAAACTGAGTTTTGGGGCATCTCTTTAAATCTTACCCCTTAAGTGAGGGCCTCATTTGACAGTCTCAGTTCTGCCTGAAGGTAACAAGGATGGACCTGGGCCTTTTTCCTTGTCATTTCCTTTACCAGAAACAGCTCTTTCCAGATGGTCATTCACTCCCTCCCTTTATTCAGGTTTCTGTTCACATGGCACCTTCCAGAGAGGACCTCCTGACCATCCTCTATAAAACAGCATACTCTGCCTCCTTCTCCTGCTGTATTAGCCCATTTTGCATTGCTATAAAGAAATACCTGAGTCTGCGTAATTTGTAAAGGAAAACTTTTATTTGGCTCACAGGTCTGCATGGTGCTGGCATCTCCTCGCTTTCTGGTGAGACCTCAAGAAGCTTTTACTCATGGTGAAAGGCAAAGGAAGCAGGCGTATCACATAGCGAGAGCAGGAACAAGAGAAGGAGAAGGAAGTGCCAGACTCTTTTAAACAACCTGCTTTCTCATGAATGAATAGAGTGAGAACGCACTTATTACCTCAAAAATAGCACCAAGCCATTCATGAGGGATCCGCTCTCATTCAGTCACCTACCACTAGGCCCTACCTCCAACACTGGGGATCACATTCAACATGAGGCGAAGAATATCCAAACTGTATTATGTGCTTTGTCATCTCTCACAGCAATTATCACTACCTGACATACAATGCATTTGTATGTTGTCCTTATTATTGGAATATGAGTTCTAGGATGGCTAGATTTTTGTTTTAGGCACAGTGCTAGGACTGAGCACAGAATAACACTCAGTCAATATTGGTTGAAAGGTAGGAATAGGCTAGAAGTTAGGAATAGTAGGAAAGGTGCTGTTCACCAATACCTTCACAGAAAGCCTACAGACCCCGCCGCATTTACAGGCTGAATCTCACTTCCAAGCCCCGCTCCCCTGAGCCCACTCCCTGGTAAGTAGTCTTGGAGATATCTCCTTGTGTCTGGTGAGCAAGATGATTCATGTTGGCTTCTGGTCTTGAGTTCTCTTGCCCCAGGACTTATTTGTCAAGTCCTACTTTTAGCAAGAGCTGGTTCTAACATTTAAAGTTTTCAAATCACTTTTGGAAATGCAGTATCTCCTTCTTTCCCTTTCCAATTTATTATCCTTATTTCTTTCTCAAATAACTTATTTCTCCTAAAACCTGTCTTCAAATATGGGCAGATCATTACTTTAATGTTGCTCTGCTTCTATTGTTAAAGGTGGAAAATTAACTTGAGGCTTTTGAACTTGTTTTCTATGTGTGCATGTAAGTTAGCATGGTGGGAATCTCCTACCTGTATTTGGTTACTGCTTTTGTTTTTTTCTAATGGCTGAGTATATTATATGAGCACATTTATTCATGGGTGTGACCCTGTGATTCCAATGGCCTATAGTTATTCTTTTTCTTTATGATCTTTTGAAAGAACATTGATGAAAGAAACTGTGAAAAACCACTAGACGGAGAGAAGGAATCTATAGCATTCATCATTAGATTTACAGCCTAGAATGGTGCCTTCCACAAAATGGGACTGGAAAATGATGGTTGAAGAAAAAAAAAACATGATAAATGAATGAAAATATCTTAAGCAAATGCTTATCTTCAGAGTGAAGAGGCAGATGATGGGGGCCCATATTATTATTTTCAGAATAGACAAAGACAGTATGAGGAAGCAGCCTAGTATGAAGGAATTAGTGTTGAAGTAAGCACAGGGGTCCTTAGCTCCAGGGTGGTGTCGTCCTTGAAACCATGACTCCTGGCACACCTTCATTTATCAGTCATAGAATTTTGGCTAAGTTGCTTTTTGGAGCTTAATGTTTTATCATCTAAATATGGGAATTATAATTCCAGCATCAAAGATGGATTAAGATAATATAAGTCAAGGGCTTAAGTTGGTGGGTCTCAATAAAAAGTTATTATTAATTTTATTGTTGTTTTAAATGAGATTACAATCCAGGTATCAGTTGCTAAACTAGTTTTGCAACTAAATTTTATTTTTTTACTCTGCTGTGTAGTCTTGTGGTCTCTGGCATTGCAATTCGCTTTCTTGGGCCTATGCAGTTTCCTCATCAAAAAGTATAAGGGGAGATCTTAATTATATATTTTATATACAGAGACTTGCTCTGTCACCTAGGCTGGGATGCAGAGATGTGATCATGGCTCACTGTAACCCCTACCTCCTGGGCTCAAGTAATCCTCCTATCTCAGCCTCCCAAGTAGCTGGGACTACAGGTACCACTACACCCAGCTAAACTAAAAAAACAAAAACTTGTGGCAATGAGATCTCCCTATGTTGTCCAGGCTGGTCTCAAACCCCATGGCCTCAGGCAATCCTCCCACCTTGGCCTTCCAAAGCACAGGGATTACAGGTGTGAGCCACTGTGCCCACCTTCCAGTACCTTTTTCTTTGACAATATCTAGAATGATGTCATCCATGCACAGGAACACTTGAATGTATGGATACATGAATAAGAGGAAGGAAGAGGAAAGGAAAATTAATGAGAGGAGAGAAAAGAAGGCAGCAAACAGAGATTTTCTACATTTGCTGCTGTAATAACGATGTGCCCACTTAATGGATTTGTATGGCTTAGGTTGAGAGACATAAATAGAATGTCTTTGATCTAACTAAAGTAATAATATAAGCCATATCTTTTCCATATTCCCCTCTTTGCTGAAAGCTGTCACCTCTATATAAAATATAAGCTGTATGTAGTCCTCCATATCCATGAGTTCTGCATCAGAATTCAACCAATGGCAGATCAAAAATATTTGAAAATAAAATTGTCTGTACTGAATATGTACAGATTTTTTCCTGTCATTATTTTCTAAATAATATAACAACTATTTACATAGCATTTACATTGTGTGAGGTATTATAAGAATTCTAGAGATGATTTAAAGTATACTGGAAGATGTGTATAGGTTATATGCAAATATTATGCCATTTTATTTTAGGAATTTGAAGATTTTGGTATCCCATGGAGGTCCTGGAACCAATCCCCTATGGAAACTGAGGGATGACTGCACTTAGCAAATGTCTCTTGAATCATCAAAAATAATCAATGATGCCAGTTTAAACTGACATCTAAGAATTGGTTCTATTTTTTTTCTGAAAATACATCATTTTTCCCCTATTTATACGTGATAGGGAAATGACTTCAAGAAGCAATCATCACTAGCCAGGCATCAAGACAGATATTTCCATTCTGTCTTTGACAAGGTAGTGGGAGGGGCAGGATGGGCTTTCATGCCTTTCTGGTGCTTGTTTGAATGATTGTAAAAATTAGAAACACACTGAGGCTGTTATGACAGCCTTGCCTTTTGAAACCTTCTAATTAATGCCTTGGGTTGTCTCGAGAGCTAGTTCTGTTACCTAAATGGAGGCTGTAAGGCTCTCCTTGGTTTTCTCATCTTTCAGGGATGAAGTGACTAGGAAAATAAATGCACACCTTGTCTATGGTGGCTGGTGGTCACTGAGAAAATTACTTGATGGAAATTTGATTGACTTGTGTATATAATGCAATCTCCCCTATCTCTCACACCATCTTGCTATCTTAATAGAGAGAGAGAGAGAGATGATGCTCATGTGTGTTTGCATGTATTATGGAGAGTAGGACTTCTTAAATTTTTTTTTTTTTGAATTGGAGTCTCACTCTGTCGCCCAGACTGGAGTGCAGTGGCAGCTCCCGGCCACCGCAG
>NW_007247819.1:1000347-1028810 GCF_000164805.1 Carlito syrichta | reverse complement strand
CAGGCTGATTTTTTGATTTTATTGTAGAGAATGAAGTCTCGCTGCCTAGGCGGGTCTCGAACCCGCGGGCTCAGGCAATCCACTCACCTCAGCCTCCCAAAGGCACGGGATTACAGGCTGAGCCACCGAGCCTGGTGGGCTTCTTAAATGTTAATGTGTCTACAGATCACCTGGATGATCTTATCAAAGCACAGATTCTAATTCACGTCTAGAGTGGCGCCTGAGATCATGAATTTCTAACAAGCTCCCTGATGATCTCATGCTGCAGATATGCGTACCATACTATGGAGTATAGAGCAAGGTTCTAGCAGATATTTACAGTTCCTTGCTGAGTTGTTGTAGCATCTGTTTATCTATCTCTTCCAAATGGTCTCCCCAAACTTAGTTCAGGTCACTTTTATTAACCCAAAATATTATGTATGCGAAAGCGTAGATACCCAGCTAAGGATTGACAAAGAACAGTGTATCCCATCAGACAGTGCTGTTCCTGGTTTCAGTTGCCCCCTCTTCCTATCTCTTACTTTGCTGCATACCCCCAAAGCAGATAAGAAAAAAAGTAGGTAGAATTTAACTTGTCATAATATTTATCCCCCTTTTTGAGAGGTGACCTCCAATGAAAGCAGAAGGATGTGAATGATTTTAATCTGCGGTAACAATGGGGAACCAGTTCTGACCATCTTGAGCCCTATAAATATATAAAATGACAGATTTTTCTGCTCTGCCTCTCCACTTCCTCCTCCCTCCTCCCAGATACTGAGACAGACACATATTCATGCACCCACAACTCATACTATTTTGCACAATGAAATTTCACCCGGCCTTTATCTCGGAGCTGCTGTTCTAATGATTAATGCCCCACTGGCTGGAAAGTTATTCTGCTGAAGAAAGACAAGGAGAGGGGAAGACACATGAAATATATCTCTGAGGCTATTTCTCATTATTATTATTATCATTATTAGTTCCCTTCTACCCTATCTATCCTGTTAGAGCATGCTTGATCTATTGGCAAAGGGGAGGGGATGACATTTGAAAGTAGATTTCATGAGGGAGAAATGAACAAGGACAAAGAAAGAAATAGATAGTTTTTACTAAAGAGAAGTGACCTGGGTGGGTCTTTTGTTTTTGTTGTTGTTGTTCTTTATTTGAGGGTTTGTTCATTTTATTATTGCTATTGTTTTCTTTTTAAAGTCAAATTTAAAAGATGCCTCCATCTGTAGCTTCTATTTTTTCCCCCTAGTTAGTTATTTTTGCATGTGTTCTTTTGTCTTCATTGAATGTCTGCTAGAATCAATATGATATAACTTATGCAAATGTTATTCCTGACCACTTATGCAAAAGACAGGATAGAATAGTTTCAAATTGCTTCGTAACTCCCTTAATATAATTACTTCCATATCCTGGTTGATTTCAAGCTTTTTGAAAGGGTTACTTTAAAAAAAAATATTCTCTTTATGTATGTATTGTATAAACCACAGTATCTGACTTTCTCCTTTGAAAGTTTCTCATTCAAAGAAAGGGTGATTGCTAAATCATTTTTCGCTCTGTCGTTTAAGAGGACTACACAGGAATGTTACTGGTTGAGAAGATGGGCCACAATAACAGTGCTGTCACAATGCGTGTGTCTACTGAGGAAATAACAAATTCATTAACCTAGACAGAGGGTACTATCATCTGATACAGAAAATGCTGTACTTTCAAAGTTCATGAAAACACAGGATTTATAGCTGAGGTGCTCTCATGCAGCTTCAATTTTTGCTGGATTTTGAATTCAAGTAAATATTCGAGTTAATTAAGTGCCCAGTATGGGCTAGGTACTAACCTAAGTATTCGGATAACATGAGTAAACAAAATAGACCAAAGAAAACCTCTTATGAAGCATGCATTCTATTTCACAAACTCTGGGTACCTCAAAAAATGCGAGGCTTTGGGAAAGTAGAGAATGAAATAGTTTTCTATTTTATAGGAATGCACAGTTCTGGTGGTATTCTTAAATAATTTTAAAATATGTGCAAATGCATTTTTAGGCCAATTTTTTTTTTTTTTTACAAAAACTTGAGCATACTGATCTAATACAGTTGCAAAGATCGTAGCTATATTTATAGAGGTCAACACCAAGAATAAGGTCTTTAATTTCTACTTCAAAAAGTCTGAATTTCAAATATAAACAAATATGTGTTTTGACTAAAAAGGTTGGCAACAGTTAACCTAGTTACTTAAAGTGATTTCATTTGAAACATATTGGTCTTAAAGACTTAAGTTTGTAAGGTTTATTGCAAATATTTTCTTCTACTGGTTTGAGATTATAGTTTTAGGAAATGTTTATATTGGAAGGATCTCAGGGGTTGAGCCCCACACATTACCAAGTAAACTTTAGAAATGGCCCATTCTGCTTCCCATCCCGACTTTTATCTCTCAAAGCTGTATATCTAGGGGCAAATTGCTTAACTACTTTCTTTTTCTTTTTTTATATTTCTTTTTTCTTTATTTTTTAAAGATGTGGGGTACAATTCAGGGTTAGGAATACAAATGTTCATTATGCAGATACCCAGCTGGGCTCGGTGGCTCAGCCTGTAATCCCGCACCTTTGGGAGGCTGAGGTGAGTGGATTCCCTGAGCCCGCAGGTTCGAGATCCACCTGGGCAGCGAGACCTCATCTCTACAATAAATCAAAAAATCAGCCGGGCATGGTAGCGCATGCCTGTAATTCCGGCTACTCGGAAGGCTGAGGCGGAAGGATCGCCGGAGCCCAGCGAGCGAGGCTGCGTTGGCCGCTCGTGGCCACCGCACTCCAGTCTGGGCGACAGAGTGAGACTCCAACTCAAAAACAAAACAAAACAAAAACATTATGCAGATACCCTTGTTGATGAGGTGTGCCCCCACCCTTTCCCAGGCAGATTCCCACTACTGCCAATCCTGCTTCTTCACTCCCCTCCCAGCAGTTTCCAGCTACTGACAATCCTTTTCTTATAGTATCACGATAATTGCTCAAGGTCCACTTATGAGTGAGAACATGTGATACTCAGTTCTTTGTGTCTGTGAAAGATCACTAAAACTACTTTATTTTTCATTAAACAGTAAGCATAAATTAATTTCATGTTTTCATTTAATTTTTAACTAAATAATACATCCACATAGTTTAAAACCTTGAATTGCACCTAGATCCTTCATGGCAAAGGCGTCCATTACTTCAGCTGCTGAGGATGTTGGTTGATGGCCTTTGGCTGAGTCCGTCACCAAGAACTTGCTTTGACCAGAGAAGCTACCTTGCCCAAGGTCCAGCCCCTTTCTGGGAGTGGTTGATGTCAAATGAGTGGTGGGTGATGGAGATGGGGAAATATATAAAGACTCAGCCCTTTGTTTGAAGACTGGACAATTGAGAAGAGCTTCCCAGCTTCAAAGTTTCCTATGGGTGTTGGGGTCAGCTGAGGTCTTTGTGTGTGAAAATTCACCTCCCCTTTCTGCTCAGACTCTGATGGCACACCCCAAAACTTCCCAGACACAGTGCTGGGCTTCAGACTCTGTTTCCTGAAAACCTGACTGAAGACTATCACGAGGCTTAAAAGAAAACAAGAAGGTAGCGGGCAGTGGCACTTGCCTATAATTCAGCATTTTGGGAAGTCAAGGCAAAAGGATTGCTTGAGTCTAGGAATTTGAGACCAGCCTGAGCCACATAGCAAGACATCATCTTTACAAAGAATTTAAAAATATGCTGAGTATGGTGGCATGTGCCTGTAGTCCCAGCTACTTGGGAGACTGAGGTGGAAGGATAGCTTGAGCCCAGGAGGTCAAGGCTGTGGTGAGCTGTAATTGTGCTACTGCATTCCAGCCTGGGTGACAGAGAGAGACCCCATCTCAAAAAAATAGAAAACAGCAACAAAAGTTTCTTCTTCATCATGCCCTGAAGTCCTGCTCTATACTTGTAACGCTTTTAGGTCTTTTTCAGACATTCCCCTTTATATTTATAGTAATATAGTTGACTTTTTCAGTTTTACATATTAACTGACTTCTAATTCTGGGAGTAAATAATAGAATTTTTCTCACCCTCTGCCCCACCCAACAGAAACATACACACACACACACACGCTTCTTTACCCTTCAATTCCCCAGTAAAATTGTATTACATTTTGATTGAATCAGAGTGTACAGAATGTGCATTATTATGACTTTGTACTATTGTTTTTTGAGAACAATGTAAGATCATATATGAACTGATACATTCTACGAATACTCTCTGGCCACATAGAATGTACCGGGCACTAGTCCACAGACTGAGGAAACAGAAGTGAGAAAACTAGAACAAATGCCTGCCCCTGACGTAGTATTTCACTGCTATTATTATATTTTTTTCTGTTACTCTTTGTTAATGAATCCTCCCGTTACCTCATTAACTTTTTATTGTAACCCTCTATCTGTATTATAATTAACACAGCTATAAAAGTCTTCGCACGATAAACACACAGGTCATCTCTATTTCCCTTTTGTCTCAAAGATTGCCCTTCTGGAGTGTTCTGCATTCCTGATCCAGTCTGGTCTGGCGCCCTCTGAGCTTACCTTAAAGCTGTCATCCTAGATCTTCTTTGCTCCTCATGCTGGGAAAACCTCAGGCCTTGCTTTTTTGTTAAAGTCCAAGTTTCCTCTTTCTTAGTTTATTCCCTTACTTTGAAGGTGTACATCACATCATCCTGTGGCCACCTGAGAAATGGGGAGGTAAAAAGTAAAATCACTGAGACATTGCTTGTCTGAGAAGTCCCTGCTCTTGATGGATAGTTTGCCTGGGAGGGACATGTACGTTGGAAATAATCTTTACTAATGCATTTAAAAGCATTTGTCCAGTGTCTTCAGGCATCCAGTGTTGCAGTTGTTGACATAACAATTTGGTGTCTGAGTCCTGGAATGCACTTAATGTTGTCGTTTTGTTTGTCTGCTTGTTTTTTCTCTCTGAAATCTCAGCGCCTTTTTCATAGTAGCACTTACAACTCGGATCCCCAGGACTACATGCTGCTGCCCTATATGCCTCATGTTCTTGTATGGTTGTAGTTATTTGACCATTAACTACCCTGTGTTGGCCTCCTGACTTTGGTATAATTTGTTTAGCTAAGCTCTTACTAAGCACATACACCACACACACACACACACATACATGATACATAAATATAATTACAGAAAAAGCACAAAGTTTTGGGGGTCACAACATGGTGTAATAGAGATCTGAGTTGTGTACATGTAAAGTTTATACATTAAAAAGTTAACACGTAAACTTGCTATCTATGTGCAATTCTAGTAAGAATTACTATACCACCAACTCCCCCTGTAACCTGAGGCTAAATTTTCAACTCTTTTTTGTGTTCCCTTAGGAGCTTCTGTTTTGTTTTGTTTCACTTTCACCATTATGTTCACTTCTTAGCCACCTCAGAGAGAACATGAATTAAATAATGTGTATAAGTGCTTTGAACTTTCTGCTTCCAGAAATGAGCATAAGCTCATTCTTCTGCTTCTCACCAGATGCTTATATTTTTGAGAGGAGCGGGGATTAGAATTGTCACTCTGGAATTTTCATACCACAAAATGTCAATCATGTGTGTGCATGTCACTGGATTTCATCACACAGTGTTTGGTGAAAAAGTCTGTTCATTTGGCTGTCAGCTTTATCTCTGTAATGTATTAACTTTACATATGCTAGTTGATAGGTGCTGAGGAAAAATAATTACTCCCACATATTTTCTCTCTCTAAAAAGAGTTATTTACATTGTAAGAACACAAATAGTGCTGCATCAAAAAAATGATAAGTTAATCTTGAATGTATATATTATTCAACATTAATATATATTTGTATATATATTCAACTGTATCCAACTATATACTTAGTATAAATAAATATATAAATATATCTATTTACATAGATATCTGTCTATCTACATGTATACTGAAAACAGTATTTGATTAAGTAATTATACTAAGTATGAACCAAAGTTTACACCCATTGGAGGAGAGATAAGTGGAGACTAGTGTGAGACAATCATGAACAGAAAGGAACAGGAAAAATCTGAACCCAGTTGATGAGGATGTTCCCAAGGCTATTTCTATAGGGAGTCATTTCTACCAACATTTCTAACCAGAAAACAAAGATTGCTGGAGGCTCTGAAGTAAATCAAAATATTTGAAGAAGAAAGGGGATAAATAGCAAAATTCACTTCCAAAACCATACTAAAACCATCATACAGCAATACAGAAAACACATATAATTTTTTTTTTAACTCCAATAGCTACAGGGAGATTCTTGTTTTTTAATTAGGCTTTAGGTGAATGTCTAGAAAACCTATTTTTGTTACATTATATTCAACAGTATGCATGCAAATAATTAGAGGGAAATATAAATCACATAAACCAATGCCAATCATGTCAGTGATAAAAAAAAAAATTAAAGGTGTGTTTGTTTGTGTCCCTCCCTCCCTACTTCCCTCATTTTCATTAAGCTACATTCTTTTGTTTGCTTCCTCACCTGATTAGGTATTTTTGTAAGAGAGTTTTCCTCTTTCTTCTATTGTAAACATTTTCCTTATCTCAGCATCCTTTTTAAATTCAAACGACATTTCCCTTTGCAATGTACTATGAAAACAAATTGTGTTAGAAAATATTGAAGATGGCTTTGTCTGGTGCTGTTAAATCATGTTGTGTCTTAAAGAGCCTAGTAATGAAGCCGAGGGAATGATTTGACAAGTGAACGAGGTCTCTGCCCAATCTCCCAGACTGCCCCAAAACTCCCTGAGCAGAGAAAGACCCATGTGGTGAGAGAAAATATTTTTTCTTTAAAGGGTTTTGGAGATTCTGGTGTACCTTTGCTTTAGGTTTTATCTGCAAGGCAGAGGTAGCATTTGAAAAGCAAGGGATCTTTGTAGCCATTTCATGCATATAATGTGAAGGATCTAATGTTAATTCAAGGTAGTGGTAGGGAATTAAAAGGGAAAGATTTTTTGGTCAATAAATACTTAATGGCTATCGCCTGCTGTGTGGAAGGACCTGAATGGAACTGAAAGAATGAGTAAGACAAGTGTAGGGTGCTTGACTTCATGGAGTTTACATCATGGGAAAAAGGTATGAACAAATCATTTTATGAATAATTATTTAATCACAATCATGACTAAGTGTGACAGAGGAGGATAGGCTTCTGGGACAGTAAGAACAAACAGAGCTAGTCCTCTGATCTTGGAAGTCTTTCTTGAGAAAGCAGTATAAGAGCTGTTCTGTGCAGGACGAGACATTAGATTGGCAAAAGAGAACAAGGGAGAATGTTTCAACCAAAGGAAACAGCCTATGCTAAGGCCTTGCTGTAGGGAAAATACTATACAATGTTCCTCTCTCTTTGGACCATACACTGACACTAAAGTTTGGAAGCAAACTAGATTTGACCATGTAAAGTAACCAGTTAATGTCCCCACTTGAGCCTGGGTAATAGAGTAAGACCCTGTCCTTACAAAAAATAAGAAAATTAGTGGGGCATGGTGACTTGAGCACTGTAGTCCCAGCTACTTAAGAGGCTGAGTTGGGAGGATTGCTTGAGTTCGAGGCTGTAATGAGCTATGATTGCACCATCACACTCCAGCCTGGGCAACAGAGCAAGACCCTGTCTCTGAAAAAAAAAAAAAAAATGTTTCCACTTAAAGTTCTTTCAAAGAGTGACCATCTCATTAATGTAGTACAGGAGTATGGGACTGGTGGATGAAGCATTTCCAAAGCTGGATTGGAAGGCATGGTCATGTGGAATGGGCTACATGCTCTCCCAATCTAAACCCTCTTCATCACTGCCTCCATAGTATACCAAAGGCACAGAGTTTCTTGGTGGAAATCAGAGGTACAAATCATCTAAGGCAATGCCTCACAGACTCATGTGCAAGTATTGATGGAATGTGTCCATACCTCATACTTGTCTCAATTTTGCACTGTACATTGAACTATGTTTGCCAATGAGGGACCATACATGTTGAACAGATCATACAACTGTCATGGATGTCACATCAATAATGTCATGGAACCTAACATGTATTGCCCCATCCAGAAACTACCTAAGGTGCACATTTGTCTAGGATTCCAGACTTTACAGTCGTCCTGTATTTCATTTTCTTGTTTCTTCTGTAGAATATGAGTAAGCAAAAATCAGGAATTTGAAAACTTCTGATTCTTTTTCCTATTTTTTCATGCCTTACTTTGGTCTTTCTTCTTGCCTGGTGGAAACTGTGGAGTTTAGTGGAAGTTTTCCGGCAGTCTAATTAGCCTCTCTATTTAATTTTGTAATAAGAACTCTGAACCAGAAGCTGGAGATAATGTGCCCAATTCAATTCATAGATGTCAATTTTTTTTTAGTTGTAATTCCTTCCTCGAGCTCTTCCCACTCTCACTGCCTGGGCACAGCTGAGGCTTGGGTGATTACAAGACTTTCATGCCTACGCTGCCAATTATGCCTCCTGCTTTAGGATTAAATTCATTTATTATCATTGTTGTGATTATTAGTAATAATAGGCCATCTCTACCCAAATATATTGAATAGTAATTTTCATCTATTTGCCACCACACTTAGCTTATTTCAGTTTTTGGTCCAGATGGTTTCTTCCTTCTTTAATGGCAGGGAGCATTCAGTTTTCTGTTGCATTTAAATGCTATTTTGAGATCATTCAGATGACAAGGGTTTTTTAGCAGATTCTTCTTGATGTGAGAAAATGGCTTATTTTTCCTGGGTAGGAGTCACCCCTTAGTGGATGCCAGTGGAGTCTTCTCTTGGTGATGGGACTACTGCTTTAAAGAAGTTTTTGAACTGGCAAGGGACATCTATTAGCTCCGGTCTCTTCCTTCAAAAGGCCAAGGTCCTGGTCCTAAAAAGCACATATGCCTTTGACTTTTTTGTGGGCTCAGAAAGGCCACCTGCTCTCTGCCTTTTTGATGGCAGAGTCCTTGCCACTAGTAGAACAGCATTGTGGCCCAATCCACTTAAAAATGGTACTGGTTCCTCCACAGCATGTTAATTATTTCAATCTTTCTTCTCAGACTCAAATCTCAATATGTTTTCTGTGCCTAAAGCTGCATTTGTAGTAAAATCACCCAGAGAACTTTAGGAAAAGAGAGAGATCAGTGAGAGACTGGATCAAGGGTTTTACTTTATCACTTTACACTTTTATCTTTGAATCTTCTGCAGATCAAAAGAAAGCAATACGATTTAGTTCTGAGTACGTAAAATGTTTGCACTTTCAATTATAAATGTCTCTTAATGATACAGCTTCTGCAAATAATATTCTATGGCCTTCCTAGAAGAATATTTATGATGGTTCATCACCAGGTTTAAGGAACCACACTATGGTGCCCTTTCTCTTCTTTTGTTTTTTGAAAATTTTTTAAATGTCTGGATAAATTCTGAATAGATTACATTTTATTGTCTTGGTTTTATATTTTTCACTGCGGCTTATGAATACAATTTTCTAATTCTCCTTATCTTGAATCATAGCCTCTTAGACCACTAACCCTTTGCCTATAAAATGAAGGGTTTGTCTCAGAATCCAAAAGAACAGGCCATCGTTCAAGCACCTCTTTCATTCCACAAACATCAATGTGGAGCGAAGGGTGATTCTTGCTATGGTTCAATCACCCTGCTGTAATGAAAACACAACGAAGCTGCAGTGAAAACACAATGAAATTATTAATTGGGTGTTAATTCTTATGGAATATACATTCTGGCAATGAGGGTAGAGACTGCCAATAAATAAATCAGCGAGACAATGTAGTGTGCAAATATAAAAGTGCTATCAAGAAAATAAAAGAGAGGATGTTACACAGAGTAACAGATGGGTGGGTATCTACTTTAGGGAAAGTATCTCTAAGGAGGCAACATTTAAGCTGAGACTGAAATGACAAGAAATGTCAGGTCTGTAAAGTCTGGGGGAAGAACCTTTACATTGGAGGGAATGGTTAGTGTAAAGGCCTTTAGGCTGAAACATGCTGGGCATGTGTGTTAGTCCATTTTGCATTGGTATAAAGAAATTCTTGGGGCTTGCTAATTTATAAAGAAAAGAAATTTTTCTTGGCTCATGGTTCTACATGCCATTGGCATCTGCTCACATTCTGGTGAGGCCTCAGAAAGCTTTTACTCATGACCAAAGGCAAGGGGAGACAGCATGTTACGTGGCAAGAGTGGGAGCAAGAGAGGGAGAAAGAGGTGTTAGGCTCTTTTAAACAACCAACTCTTGTGTGAACTAATAGAGTGAGAACTCACTCATTAGTGTGAGGATGGCACCAAGCCATTCATGGGGATCCACCCCCATGTACCAAACACCTCCCACTAGCCTCACCTCCAACATTGGGGATCGCATTTTAATATGCGATTTGTAGGAGACAACAATCCAAACTACATCAGGGTGTGTGAAAGAAGATGCATCTGGCTGGAGCAAGAGGAATCTGGTACGAGATGAGATCTGAGAGGTGACAAAGACTGAATCACCAGAGTCTGGTAGGCTGGAGAAAGCAGTCTGGATTTTATTAAAGTGCAATGGCAAACTATCAGAATGTACTAAGTAGTGGAGTGACGTGTGTGTGTAAAGATAATTCTGGTTGCCATGTTGGGAAAAGATTGTTAAGGAGCAAGAGAGGAGGCAGAGACCTATTGTATAACTAATTCTTTAGTTCAGGTTAAAGATGAGTGGTTTGAATTAGAATATCAACCAGACCACCTCTATGCAGCCAGCCAACTTGATGGGCTCACTCTGCGCCTTGTCATTTCCCTGAACTACTAATCTTTGAAATCTTAAACCCTAATTTCTTATTCATTGACCATAATTCCCAATTCTTATACTTAAGTTCAATTTTTTTCTGCTTCAGAAGTTTTTTTCATTAGTTTATATAAATTGCCTCTTATCATTACTCTCAACTATTTTCTCCCTCTGTTGTGTTCATTCTAGAACACAATGGTTTCTGCCCCTTCCCCAATTGCAATATTGCCTTCAACCTGGTGTTAGAAGACTTTTCCTTTTTTTTTTTTTTTGAGTTGGAGTCTCACTTTGTCGCCCAGGCTGGAGGGCAGTGGCATGCTCCCGGCCACCGCAGCCTCGACCTGCTGGGCTCCGGCGATCCTTCCGCCTCAGCCTTCCAAGTAGCCAGAACTACAGGCACGCGTTACCACGCCCGGCCAATTTTGTGATTTATTGTAGAGATGAGGTCTTGCCAAGTTGTCCAGGAGACTTTTCTGTTACCTCCTTTCACACACCCACAAAAATATTCATCAACCATTTATTTCTTTGAATTCCCGTACCTCTATGTTTACCCACATCAGTTCTTATTTTAGGGAAATCCCTTTATTCCTTTGTTTGAAATTTTGTACTAATGATTCCTTCATCTATTCTCTTTTCCACTGGTGCCATTAATATCATTCCTGAAGCCTGCACATATATCCAGGGCTCTCCTACTTTACAAACACAATTAAAACAAAGAAAAGCCACCTTCTACGAACCGAGTTTCTATCCCTACCTCCAACTGTCCCAAGATGAAGATACACTCTCATTTTCTTTTGTGCTCAAATTTCCTGATTTTGATATTCTCACTGATTTTTACTTTCTAAACAAGTAATACATATTTATTATAGAAAAAAAAATCACTGTGAAGTAAATTCCATCTATGATTCCGCCCTCCAGGGAGAATCATATATGAGAAGTCCCACAAATTCCCACCTGCCTTCTTTTCCTTCCACATCTACAGATATTTCTCACATGCACCCAACATTCCAGTCACAGTCTTCTGTGATTTTAGACATGTTGATCTTCCTACGTGGACACTTATAACACGTACAAGCACACGCTTGTTGATCCATAGAATAAAGTGACTATCATCATTTCCATAGGATTTTTGAGGAAAAATGAGTTTGTATATTTCAAATGCTCAGAATTTGCCTGTTACATAGTGAGCTCTCAATAAATGTCAGCTATTATTAGCATTATTGTTATTGTTCTTTTATCCATGCTGGTACCTGGAAAAGTAATAATCCCTCAAGACTAATTCAAATACTGCTTCCCTGGGAGGTTATCCATCTTCTCTTCCATATTATTTCATTCTGCCAGGCTCAACTTGGTACACTTTTCTTGGTGCCTCCACAAGTGGTTTACTTATGATGGACATCCGTGCACAGCAGAGAGTTTAAGGACATTAGCCATGTTTCATGCTAACCAGGATTGGACTTGCTGTTTAGCACCAGAACCCCTAGGGAACCATTCTGTGCTACTGTGCAGGTTCACAATGACTCCTCAGTTAGGCTCCTAGTCTATCTCTGAGTCTTCCTTTCCATTGAGATACGTCAAGCAGATATGAATGGACATAGAAAAGTTGCTTAAAATTAAAGAAAATTAAACCAATTATATGGTCGATATTACCTGAATATTTCAACCAACATACTATAAAGAAATAATTATGCAGAATGGTATCCACTTTGTGTGTGTTTATGTGCCATGGGAAATTTCTGTCTTTAGAATCAGGGAATGATGCCAAAATAAATAAATTTTTTAAATAGGGAATTTTTCAATAATATTAAAATAAAGGATTAATGTAGGGAGCATGTCTGAAGCCCCATTTCAAAAAATATATATAGACAGAGAAAAGCTAACAGTTAAAATGCTGAGTGAGTTTTGCTCTGTATGCATCTATATCTTTGCTAATGGAGACTATAAAAAGAAGTATTTATTTGTATATGTATTTTATACCAATATGCTCCATCTCCCTAATTAGATAGTCAATTATTTTTAAAGAGTTGCAAATAAGCTCTATAAGAATGTCATAAAGGCATTCCATTTAGGAGCATCCTACAGATACATTTTATTTTTATTCTTCCATATCCTCCTGTAGCCTTAAAAGAATAACAAAAACTAAAATCTTACTACCTAACTAATGCCAGAAACAGATCATTACTGCTAGCAGTCTGTTAATCATACCTACCATTCCTTCTCCTTCGACATCATTATGTTTTGGTCTAGAAAAGATGGGTGGTGTGTGAGCTTCCTTGGAGAAATGAACTATTGGAGTAGACATGCTTCTCAAGAGAGATAATGTTATTTTCATGCAAAAATTCTCAAGTAATAAAAAAGGGACTTGAAATAGTAAAAATACATGATGCATAAGTGGAATTATTAATAAGAACTCTGTATCTTTTGCTTCCATTGGGTCTTTCAAGATGTGGACAAATTGGAGGTAGGCCAGACAGAAGCAACAAGAATGATTAGGGGAATTGAAGGAATGAGTTAGAGAAAAAAGATTAAAGGAGCTGAATATGTATAGCTTGGCTAAGTGACAACTCAGAGGAAATGGTATTATGGGCTAGAGGTATTTGCAGGTAGCTAACTACAAGCAGAACAAGGAATTACTTAGGCAATGGGATAAAATTAAGGGAGAGAAAACTGTAAACCCAATGTCTAGATTTTTTAAACTATGAGAATTATTAGTTTACAAAAGAGCTATTCTAGAATGTACTTTTTGGATTAAACCAAGAGGCAGGATGTGGTAGCATGAAGTCTCTAATAGTTTGCCCAATTATGAGCAATTTGTTACTAGGAAGTAGATCCTACTCACTTTTAATCCCTGGAATTTAACATATTAAAAGAACTCCATTGAGGGAGAAATCATGCTCACTTCAGTGAAAAGAAAATGCTTTTAGACATCACAAATTTTGTGACATCTGTGCTGGCTTATTGTGATATAACATTCAGCCTTACTTAACCTTACTAAGCTTATTCGTAAAGTGGGTGTTATCTACCTAACAGGATTGATGCAAGGTTTACATGGGTCATCTTGATATCTTATGTTACCTATGTAATAGTTGTTATATTTACCCCTCCTCTCCATCATCACTGCCATTGTCTTCTTGCTTACATTAGCAATTTCACAAATGGTTTCCTGGACTCCCATTTTGCCTCTCTATGGTTGTTTTCACCATGCAGTCGGGATCAACTTTTCACAGTACATATCTGATTAATCCAAAGGCTCCCATTGCCTACACAATAAAGTCTAATATCTGTAGAATGGCATGCTTCATGCTATTTTGCCTGTCTTTCAATTTCAAACTAATATTACCCCACCCCTCCCACATAATGCTCTAACCACACCAATCTGCTTGTGTTTCCCCAAATAAAATTTCCTTTTATGCCTTATACAAATATATAAACGTGCTGATCCCTCTGCCGAGAATTCCCCCTCCACTCCATCTCCCACTCTTTGTCTTCTGAGTAGCTCCTTAGTCTTTCTAAAAAGCCCAGCTCACATTTTTACTGGGATTCAGGTGCCTTTCCCACATGTTTCCACAATAGAGCTTATCATTATTCTACTACTAATTTTACTATGTTGTAATTGCCTTTTCATATTTGTCTTTCCTAATAGACTTCAAGATTCATTTGGGCAAATACTTAGATTACTGTTTACCAGTTAATAGGCACTCAACATACTTTTTAAATAAATCATGAATGGATGGACAGACGGATGGATGAATGGGTGAATGGAGTATACAAAATACATAACATACAAGAAATCATCAATTAATGTCAGTTTTCTTCCCTTGGAGTTTAAAATTAAGGAATGCACTTGATTATCTCTAATAAGCATGGTCTTGAGTGGGTTTTATTCAGTCATTTGTGTATATTTATATCTATACTACCCACTCCAGTCCATCATAATGGGAAGCTAGTGCAATGTAGTAGGAGCAGCAGAGAGCTGGAAACCTAGGACATATGTGAGCACAGTTCAGAGAGAAATATCAGTATAGTAGCCTTAAGGAAGTACTTGGAAATAGCCTACCTTTATAGGTAAACGTGGATCTTCATTTTTACAACTAGAAACTTTGTGACTTCCAAGAGCCTCACTGAAGGGAGATGGAAATGAGGACAGAATGGGCTAGAAATGGGAGTGGAAGCAGGAAAAGGAGGATCGATAGACACAAAACAAACTCTTCCTTTTACACGTTTTATTCCCCTTTCTAGTGATTGCCCATGGCCCAGCTGCTTAACCTTAAGACACATGGTCAGCTTTCCTTGTCTAGAGTTTGCCCTAATTGTTGGGTGCATCGTAGTATCTTAGATGATCAATTGCTCATGCCAAGAGCAGAGTGTTAAGATTCATGGAATTTGAGTCCACGTCATTAATAACCCGAGCAGGGTTTTCATTCCTGCTTCCCCTTTGTTTTCTCCTTTGCCAAGTCTCTATTCTCACTCTTTTGTGTATGCGTGTGTAAAAGAGACAAAAGAAATTTCAGACACAGCAATGAATTGTCACCTAAAAGAACACCCCAGGGTGTCCAGTGTTCCTTTGCAGCTGTGTGATAAATTGCCATCTTTAGAATTAATTGTTACCTTTTCAGGAAGTGTTTACTCATTTTCATCTCCTCACTGGCATCAGCAGGCCTCTGAGAGAGCCAAACTTTCTTTTCCCTTCTCAGGAGCTTGCTATGCGTCAAAAACAGCAATTGGTGGAGCTCATGGGGATGAAGAGTGGTACCTCCACGTTGGTCTCTAGGCCACAAACTCAGTGAACATCTGGTCCATGTCATCCATCTCAATTGCCTTTTAATCTACTAACTCCTTTCTCTTTCCTTTTGATTCTGCATTAAAATGTCTATGAAACTTTACTCCAAGTTAGGTTTGCCAGGATTAGAGAAGGAAGAATATACTCTTAACAAAACAGGTTTTCCCTTTGTGTTAAGATTGCTGCTGTGCTGAAGAACTGAAAGAGAAATGCTTCTCATGCAACTCTTTACAAAGCCTGCTCAGGTTTACACTGCGTGTGCTGACACACAAGTGTGACCCAGTCCTTACCTCATCCTCAAAGATAAGTTGCCCAAAATAGCCTACCATAAAGATGGCCTGATGGGATTATGGGTGAAAATGAACTGGACCCCTTTTGTGTTACACTTTTAGTGGTAACTTATCATTCTAAGCCACAGAGATCAGGAAAAGTTACAACATTCTCTTTTGTGACTAGTACTTCTATTATGGCTGTAATATAATATATTTGGTGGTTTTCAGTTGGGGGTGATCTCCATCCACCCAAGGGGGCTTTTGGAAATGTCTGGAAACATTTTTGTTGTCACAGTTGGGGAATAAGGAGCATATGCACATTCACACTGGGATATATGAATCAAATGAATCTCAGTGTCTTTCATATATTATGGGAGATACTTAAAAATTATAAGCTGTGACTTCTCTGAGCATTTGGGAGAAAAACAAGCAACATTCATTTTTGAGTTTGTGGTAGAGTTCAGCTATATGGTATATTGTACTTGAGCAAAGCTATTGGGCAACTGTAAAAATAGTGGTATGGCTGAGTCTTTGAGGGCCTTATAAATACTGAGGAAAGGAAACATAGACCCTAATAATAGATGAACACACATGTACCTACATTGACTGGCATCAGGCATGCCTAAATTCACATTTGTGTTGGATGACACAGTAGAGGCTAGAAAGTCTAAGATGATTTAATAGAGAAAGAGGAATTTAGCCAGTCTTGAGGTGACCAAATAAGAAATTGGAGCGATACCATTGATTGTGATGTGTGCACGGGAGAGAGAAGAGGGTGGAAAGCCTGGGATGAGCAAGTGAAGATGTTACCTGTATTAATCATGGCCAAACCTTCAGAAATTGCTTGCCAAGTGCCAGGTGCAGAAAATGCAGAACTGTTTGGGACTTTAAAGGGGACATAGCAACCTTGTGTTCAAGTCTTTTCAGAGCCGTGTTGTAGAAAATCAGTTTTTGGTCTTGAAATTGGGCAAACGTGCTGTGGGCCATGGAATTTAGATACCTTGAGAGAACTTCAAAATGACACATTTGACAATTTCCGTTTTGCAAAACAAGACAAAACAAAAATCACAAGTGGATTTGGAAGATATTCCATCTTTGGTGTCTCTCTTTGCTTCAGATAAGCAAAAGTGAAATTTTAGACACAAGGAACCATTACAGGAGCTTCTGAAGGAAGGTTACTGTCAGTCTGAGTTGTCTCTTTCTCTCAGTCAAGCACATACCTGTGTCTTGTCCTGCTTTAGCTACAGCTCCTATTGGCTCCTGAGTGAGAGTGTGTTATTACAGAAAGGACTATAGGATTGAGGACATCTGAATGTCATTTTGTAGTCTTCACTAACTGAGTGACACTGGGCATGCTCCTCAATGTATAGGATGGGCTGGGCTAGGTCATGTTTAGTTCCAACTTTACACATTGATTTCCCCCTTGATTTTCCTTGTTACATGCAAAGAGATTAGAGATAAATTGGCATATCCCAGGCACATTTTGTGATATTTCAGTGCAATGTTGAAATAAGCAATGTCAGTAGCCTTATGTTCACACTAATGGTCTGCTATACCTTATGAATAAACGACACCAGCTTTTTGTTACTGGAACTCACTTACAGCATATTTATAAAATTGAAACTCTACAGTGTTTCTTGACAGAGATTCTGGAGGGGGAAAAATGACAGTGCAGTTGTTTGCTAACATCTGGGTGCACTTTTTGCACATGGGTATAGCCCCGAGGAGAATTGTTCCAAGGAAGGAACCTAATCTGAGTCACATCTCTAGCTACAAGCACTTAAAGAAACTGCTGGATGATTCCTTTGGTGACAAATTTGAGTTCCAGGGAGCTTATGGAGTGGAGTTCAGACACATTTTGGGAGGAAATTCCTCCAATCTTTTCAAGAGAAAAAACCTGCAATATTTTTGCAATCTCTTCTTTTGCACTTGCAGTTCAGAAACTAGAGATTTAGACTGAATATTTTGTTTCTCTTGTTGACTAACTTGTTTGTTTTAAAAAAGCAAATTTTAATAAAGTCAGTCATATGATTTAGAAACTTAAATGTAGGGTAGTAGCAAGGATTTGCTTAAAGATGTTTCTCTCTGACTCAGTTTCTGCACATGGGTGATAACCACTTTGGAAGTATTAGAGTTGTTTCTCATAAAATTAACACACTGTATGTGGATAAGAATACTTGATAACAGAACTGTTTCCATGTAACTTCATTATATTAACAATTTGACTAGCAGAATTTTTTTGTTTGTTTTAAATGCTTTATTTGCAACTCTTTACACACTGATCACAATATATCTGTTCAACCAAAGGACTACTATGCTGACTCTGAAGCACACAGGGTTGCTTTCTTTTAAAATTTGCCTGTACATAATCTATTGAAATCTGTCTTTTATTTTTTTATAGAGATGTGAGGTACAAGTCAAGATTAGGTGCATAAGTAATCTACTTGCAGGTGAAGTTTGAGTCTCCAACTGGTCCTTACTTCTCCTGGTTTAGAAACAGGTACCCTTTGTGTTGTTACTTGCCTCCCTCCCCTGGCAGTGTCCCTTGGCTGCTGATCCCTCCCTTGCACTGTGGTGATATTGTTCAGGTCCCACTTATGAGTGGAAACATGTGGTATTCGGATTTTTGTTTCTGTGATAGATTACTAAGTATGAATGTCTCCAACTCCATCCAATTTGCTTGCGAAGTTCATTATTTTGTCCTACTTAATGGTTATGTAATATTTCATCATGTATATATACCACATTTTCTTTATCCAGTCTACTTGACTTACAAAAGTTAGTTGCTCAGTACTCATGAAGAGTTCATGAATACTTAATCTAGACTTTCTACTGGGTATACTATCTCTTCTCTGATTACAGTGCCTACTGGGCACCATGTAGGACAACTGAGAGTTTTACATGATGATATTATTATTTTTCCAGTTTACTGATGAGGAAAGCAAAGTGTAAGTTACAAAATGTGTTGAATATTTAGGGGGATAAGTGCCTTTTGTTTAATCCCTTACTGAAAAACTCCCTAGGCCTTTAAAATATAATGAACTAAGTAGTTGTTGTTCTCTAACGATTCAGGTCCATACAGTATGCGGTTTCATTATGACTCAAATAATCATGCATGAGATAAATCTTAGGGAGAAAGAGACTGCCTTTAGGTCAGGCAGACCCAAGTCTGGTTCTAGCATAAAGGAGAATCCACATGACTTTGGCAAAATTACCTTGTTTCTCCATTTATACTGCTGGGAATACTGAAAATAATTTAGCAGTGTCTAGCATAGTGTCTGGCAAATTGTAGGTATTCAATAAATGCTGCTGGTATTATTTTTACTATTGATATTATTATTGTTTAGCCATATAAATACATAGCACTGAAGAAGTTTAAATAAAATATTTACCGATATTATGGCATTCCTAGATATTTGTTACCATATATATATTAACTTATTTAATGTTCATATTCTATCATTTGGCATTAAAATTTGTCCCTCAGGGAATACATCAGATAACTCTAAGATGACATCACAAAAGTCAGTCTTCTTTTTTTTTTTAATTAAACAGTTTTTCTTAATGATAATAGGATTTCTAATTAGAATATTTTTTGAACATAAAGTAGCATAGAGTGTACCTAGAATGTTTTTTTTTTTTGCTTTTGCTTCCAAAATTTTCAGCTTTACTCAATCAATGATTTAAACTTACTTCATTTAAAATTTTTATATATTTAGGGGATACAAATGCATGTTTCTTACATCATCACAAGGGTGAACTCTGGGCTTTTAGCAAATCTTTACCCAAATAGTGAACACTGTACCAGGGAGGTAATTTTTCATTCTTCACACCCCTTCTACCCTCCCAACTTTTGGAGTCTCCAATGACTATTTCCCCATTCTGTGGATTCATGTGCACCCATCATTTAGCTCCCACCCATACGTGAGAACATCTGGTATTCTTTTTCTGAGTTTCTCTTTCTCAGTTATTCCACTTCAGATAATGGCCTTCCATTCCATTTATGCTGCTGTGAAAGACATAATTTCATTCTTTTTTATTGTTGCCTAAAATATATGTCTGGAAAACTTTCTAGCATTTGTTTCTTTCTACTAAGAGTTCAGCAAACTACAATAACAAGTCTACTTATTTGAACCTTCAATTGGTTGGCTTCTGGAAAATTGCAGTTGGTCTAGAACAACATTATATGTGTAACTGGTTATAGAGGAGCCAGGAACATTCAATATATAGAAAATTCTTGCTGGCTAATCAAGCCAAGGATACAGATATTAATTTCCAAAAGAAATGCCTTCTCCTCTCAAGTCTTTTTAGCAAAGAGCAAGGGTCAGTGACTGCAGCTGCAGGGTAGCAGAAGAGCATGCATGTCAGCCCCGGAATGATATAAACATGGCAGAGCACAACCCGAATGACTTGAATGTTTCAGGTCACAGCCCTGTGTATGCCCAAAGGTGATTTGATGTAAGAAAAATATGGGCTGGCCTAACCTTGGAAGCTAAGAAATTTCATTGCCCTATGTCTCATTTCTCTTTCCTTTTGTTTTACTTCATCTCCTGTGAATGACATCTATTTTCATGTTATTTTATGGCAATTAAAAAAAAATCCATTGAGCAAATATTATGTTCTTATTGTCCTGGAGGGAAGCAGCTACAAGAGAAATCCTGGAATTTTTTCCCCCTCCAGAAGAAAATACCACATTATGAGCAGCTCTTATCAGTCCCTTGTTAGAGGCTAGTATCTTTCTGTCACCTCACCAGAGCCCCATTGGGGAAGCAATTCTTTTCACATGTGTGCAAGTCAGATGCTATAATTTTGCAAGGCACCCCTTGGCAGGAAAAGTGGATTATTACTTCTCAAACTGCTGGCCTCAACTGAGAGCTACACTCTCCCTGAAGACAGGTTGGGAGAACATCTTTGAAGCCTTACACAACCCACCCTCTGCTTCAGGGTGCAAAACTTTAGAGCTAGAGTAGTCCTGTGGTGTGTTAACTGAGCAGGTGTTTCTTCGAAAATTAAAAGTAAAAAATGACCACATGGAAAAGACTGGTTTTTAAAGCAAAGAGTGGTCTTTGTATGTTTAAATTTTAGACTCGTTAGTTGATAGCCTGTAGAGCCCCTGAGTCCTTCTTCCAACCTGGGGAGAATCTGTAGTGAATGAGATAGTAGGTAACTCCAATATTTTCAGCATGGGGCTAGGCCAGAAGTCCTGGTTGATTGGACGAGCCCTGTTCTCACCTGCCCAACTCTCTCTCCTGCCAGGACCCAGCTCCCTTTTCTCTTCAGTTGCTTTCTTTCATGAGGAGAAGGTCGTTGGTGCCAGGGCAGCCCTTTACACAGGCGGTGGGTACCTTTGAAAGGCAAACTGCAACAGGAAGTCTTTGAAGGTGAGAGGAGATTTTTTCATCTTTGCAGGCCCCAGCCAGAACATTGGTTCTCAGTGCAGTACAAGCAGTTTCAAAGTTATCTCCCATGCTGATATAAATGTGATAACATGGAGCGGAGAGGTGCTGTAATGATTTCCTTTCAAATGGCTGCCTCACCATTTATCTTTGCACACTGTCAAAGACTGATATGGTCGGGAGTTAGCAGTGGCATGGGATAATTAATCTTGCACTGGGGAAGTAAGTTCCTCATTTGTCTCCTGAGAAATTAGCACGGCAGTGACAGAAAATGTAGATGATATAATGGGAGAGAGGAAGGGGTGTGATCTTTGTAACTCTAGGTGCCAAGTTGTAGCACTGATTCAATTATGTGGAATTTTGATTGAGCACCTACTACATGCCAAGTGCTAGGGGTATGAATGATTCCTGTGCTGGAGTAGATCATAGTCTTTTGAGGGTCACAGTTTATTTCAAAATGCCTGTCATCTTAAAAAAATGCCCCAGGTTACTATGGTGACACTTGTGCTGACATCATCATGTAAAGAAGAACTGAAATTTCTTTTTTTTTTTTGAATTGGAGTCTCACTCTGTCACCCAGACTGGAGTGCAGTGGCCGCTTCTGTCCACCGCAACCTCGACCTGCTGGGCTCCAGTGACCCTTCCGCCTCAGCCTTCCAAGTAGCCGGAATTACAGGCATGCACTACCACGCCCGGCTGATTTTTTGATTTATTATAGAGATGAGGTCTCACCGCCCAGGCGTGTCTCGAACCTGCGGGGTCAGGCAATCTACTCACCTCAGCCTCCTAAAGGCGCGGGATTACAGGCTGATCCACTGAGCCCGGCAGAACTGAATTTCACCAAGTGTCTATACTAGTTATCATAAGGGCTCAACTTCTATAACAAAGAACTCCTTCCTTCCCTACCACCAATGTAAAGTGGCTTAATGAAGTTGATGTTTACCTATTTATTTTAAGTGAAAATTCAGGGCTTAGTGGTCTAGGGCTGATGAGGATGTTCTGCCATTTCCAGCATGTGGTTCCCATCTCTGGATTGAAGTCTTTCCTATTGTCCAGTGAGTGGAAGAGAAAAAAAAATGCCTTCTCATGTCTAAGGGTAACACCTAAAGTAGCAACCATCACTTTGCTTATAATTTGTGAGTCCACACCTGACTGCAAAACAAGATATGCTAAAAAATGCAGTCACTAGCTGGGCAGCTATATACCTTGCTTACTGTTAGGGTGCTTTATTTCTAAAAGAAAGAAGAAAAACTAGATATTTGAGGATAATAAGCAGTCTCTGCCCAGAGATATTGGGTAAAATTCTTTCTGCTTTTCTACAATTCTAGCAACTCACCTCGAAATGAGAGGATTGAAGGAGGTATGCTCTACGGTCCTTTTCAGTTTCAAAGTCAAAATAACAGCTTTAGGCTCCTCCTTCTTCCCCAGCTTCTGCCAGACTGTAGGCATAGTGATGGGCTCTGTAATAGGAATTTTGTTTTGAACCTGTTTCTTTTATTTGGAAACATGAGGTGCTAAACCTACACTGGCTTCAAACAAGTGCAGGGCATAGTTCTAAGAAGCAGATTGTGGAAAGAAACAAGCTTGTAATCTTCCTCCTCTGAGGCAGCAATTGGGCTGACTGGGCCAAACAAAACAACGGTATAATCCATGTGAACCAAAAGAAAGTCATTAGACATGGACAGCGGTGAGTAGCCAGGAAAGCACTTCTGTTGTAGAGAGATCAACAGCATCATGTTTCTGCAAAAGAAAAAGGGTTACTATGTTGGTAGAAAAGCATAGAACCAAGAAAGGCATATACTTGTCTTTAATGAACCAGGCAAGAAGCCAGACTAGACCAAATGAAGCCTGATTGTGAATAGCTTTTCCCATCTTTCCCACTGAGTGTTTTTGGCAAGCCCCCAAAAATCTAGGCCACAGCTTCCTACTTTATGCCTTCAGAACATTGGTGAACTGTACCAGGTTGTGGAAAATTAATCTCTTTATATCTTGGTTTGGTAAGTGGGGCCTGAAGCCACCAAAATGCTTAGGCGAGGCTTCTCCCACGAAGTGGGTCTTCTCCATCTCCCTCGTTTAACTTCGGCACCGTGGAAAGATTGACAAGCACTTGATGGAAGCTACCAATTAGAATCAGTTCATCTTGGACACTTGGGAATGAACTTGGCTGGGCACTATGGTGATTTAACTAAATTGTCTTATCTAGACCTGATTGGGGAATCAGGTCTGACATTTCGATTTCCTCTATAAGGTGAATTGTGGAAAGAAGTTCATTATAATAATTAAGGATGATTTATGTAGTGAGGACACTTTTTCTCAGTATTCTTTACACTGCTGTTAGTTTATGATCAAAAAATGAGTTGTAGAATATTAACTACTTAGTTCCAAAAGTGTATTCCTGAATGAATTGTTTATATAAATAACTAGAATTTAGTAAGTAGAAACTTTTTGAATGTATCAGATTGGAAAAATACTTAAAGGAAACTTGCTGTGAAATCTTGGGTAAAGTGAACAATCATTCCCCTATGACCTTCCTCAGATATCTCATCTCTCCATAAAGGAAAGTCAGTTTCCTCCACCATAAAATGAATCCCTGTAGGGAAGAGAACATTAGCAAAGTGATCTCAGGGCCTACCCTCTCATTCTAATTTGATTTTTCCTTTGGAAAAATCTACATCTCAGAAATATACTGAATGAAAAGCTTCCCACTACAGGAAGGCAGTGTGGGTTGCTAGGGAGTGTGGTTTCTGCGGTCAGAATAGAGAAAAACAGTGGTGTTTTCTGAGATCTTGACAATTGTGCAAGGTGGATCAAATGAACAAAGCAAGCCACAGTCACTTGTTCTGCTTTTGCCTGATTTGCTTCTTCAGAAATTTCCCAAATTACAACAATGCCGAAGTGCCTATTAGTGACGACTGTGACACCTCATAAATTGTTAAACAGATAGAGCTCAAGTTTAAAGAATTGCCTTTATTCTTAACTGTGATTTTACTTGTGTTTCAGTCATTCCCTCAGATATTTTATTTAAAAGATTTCACAGAAGCATCATGCAAAATGGTAAATAATAAAACATTCTATAAACCATACATCCCATCAAGGACATCATTAAATTTTCTAATATAACATTCATTTCTTTCAGATGTGTTCTTACTCATTCTCTAAAACTACCATAAATTGAAAGCTACCACTTAAGCACAAATAAAACCCTTAACTGAAAAAACAGATGAACTCATTAAATATTTCTACCTAGTAAGATTCTGGGCCCTCAAGATGACCTATTTTTCCTTTCCTTTCTTTTTTCTCTAATTTTTCTTTTTGTTGTTGTTTTTAACCAACTCTGTTACCTAAATCATCTTCTCTATTACTTCATTTATTATAGGCAGATTTCTAAAATATCTGCTATTTGGTTTTTCCGTAGTACTTTCAACATCTTGGCATTGGTTGAACATAATGCTTTTATTCCTCCCTCACTATTCCCAATCAGTTCCTCCGATAGATATACAAATATGTGGTGAACACATGTCATGCTACTTCTACCTTGGGGCCTATTCTTTCCCTTTATCTCTATTACTGCTGCTAACATATAGTATTCTGGTAAACTGGATTTTCTTTCAGAGACCATGGGGAATGCTGTGCAGTGCCCATCCTGTCTCAGCCTCTTTGTTTTTATCATAACGCATCTATTCTATATACTGTGTTCTTAGGATCCCACTATATGATAAATTGACTCAAGCTGAGATCATTATCATCATTAAACTCTTAATGTTTAATCATAAATCCAATTTAGTTACTTAGTTACTTTAAAAGAAAACTGTAGGTCCTTGGGAGACATGTGAGGACCAGAAAAGGGAAACAGGATATTTCATGGAAGCAGTCCTATCTGGCCTAAATTGTGCCACTCAGACTTGTATCTCATCTGCTTATCTGTAAGGCCAGTCTTGTCTGTTAGGCAAGAGGAAATTTAATTTGCAACCTGTTTTATGAAAGAATGAATTACAGGACCGTGTGGGAATTTGAATCATCTAAGGTAATAGAACATGAAAATTGCCTAGATTTAAAACTGGGTCTTTTATGAGTTTTCACTCATAATGACACCATAATAATAGCTACATGTGTTAACCACTTTTGAGCCTGGGTCTGTTTAATATGCTTTTACATTTATTAATTCACTTAATTCCCACAATAACCATAAGAAAGATTCTCTTGCCTCTACCTTATATGTAAGAAAACTGAGGAACAAAAAGCTTAAGACATATCTCTCACTTTAAGTAGCTGGTAAACTTTGGAGATGGAATTTGAACCCATATTCTCTCGATCACTATTTATACTGTATTAATGTGATTAGACGAAAAAGTATAAAAAACAATAACTCTCTAGGACTCAAAAAAATTTTCAAATTTATGTTTTGATATTAATATTAATATCAGCAGAATGAACTGTTAAGTAAGTGTTACATATGAGGGTCCTGACCTTGGATAAAATTAAATCTTTCTCATGAATCTACTACTGTGACAAAACTGCAAAATATGCAGTGTCTGAATAATTAAATCCAGATGTCTCCTCTGGCAACAGCAGCAGCAAAAACTGGAGGTGGGGGTGAAGGGAAGATAGAGGTGGTAGATTCAGTATTCATAAAAGCCATGATAATAAATTTTAAAATAAAAAATGAGCTTTAAATACCAGCCTTCCATGAATCCTAAGAATTGTAGTATAAAAATTAAATCTACCCACCACTTAACAGCCAGCAATACAAAAACCTTACTGTGTCAAATGTAATATGCAAAACTGGGTTCACTATTTGGTTTTCTTATGAAGAAGTAATTTAGTTGTCATTAAACTCTTTGGGAAACTAGTTTTAATAATGTTCTTTGGTTATCAGGAATATCATTGTTTCCTTCTGGCAACGAAGAAAAAATGTGTAGCTAAAACCTTTACTGTGCATGGGAATGAAGTTGGTCCGTTTCTGTGCAGACTTGCAACCACTCTTTATCACTCAACACCAGCAGCGGTGTGAAAGCAGACAGTTCCTCAAACTGTAGGAAAATGCTGAATACACAGATTTCTTTCTTGACACAATGAACTGGCCATATATTGTGGCGCCCACACTTAGTTTGTCAGTTTGGTTTTTTTTATAACTGTGTTTTTTTTTTTTGATGGAATAATAGTCACAAATAATCACAGAAAAAAATTCTGTAAGAAAGGACATACTTGTACTTTCTTTTTATTGAAATATGTAAGAAGGGTAGGAAAAATGAAAGCATCTGAGGTTATCTTCGTCCGTATTTTCCAGTGTGATTTTTCAGCACAGACATGTCCCCGCCGCCATGGGAACCAAAGTATATTCATTTGCCTACTTGCTCTGATAATGTGCTGGTGGAAGGTCTTGATGTTAATACAGTAATTAAAACAATAGACATGACTCTATTTAGTGTCAATACAGTCCTGCCACCAAAACATTTTCTGGGTGGTTTATCCAGTATTCATTGACTTGAAGTCACTAAAGGTATTAAATGTTTTATGAAATATCTTCCATTAAAAATGGTAGGAGCCTGGGTTCTGTGGCTCAGCCTGTAATCTCAGCACTTTGGGAGGCCGAGGCGAGTGGGTTGCCTGAGCCTGTGGGTTCGAGACTAGCCCGGGCAACTTGGCAAGACCTCATCTCTACAATAAATCAAAAACTAGCTGGGTGTGGTTGCCTGCGCCTGTAGTTCCAGCTACGTGGAAGGCTGAGGCAGAAGAATCATCGGAGCCCAGCAGGTCAACGCTGGGGTGGCTGTGAGCGTGCTGCTGCTCCCCAGTTGGGTGACAGAGTGAGACTCTGATTCAAAAAAAAAGGCGGGCTCAGTGACTCAGCCTGTAATCCCATGCTTTGGGAGGCTGAGGTGAATGGATTGCCTGAGCCCATGGGTTCGAGACCCGCCTGGGTAACTTGGCGAGACCTCATCGCTACAATAAATCAAAAATCAGCTGGGCATGGTAGCGCGTGCCTATAATTCCAGCTATTCGGAAGGCTGAGGCGGAAGGATTGCCAGAGCCCAGCAGATCGAGGCTGAGGTGGCCAGGAGCGGACACTGCACTCCAGTCTGGACAACAGAGTGAGATTCCAACTCAAAAAAAAAAAAAAAAGTAGGAAAAAAATAAAAAAGATTGACCAGCTCATAGTCTATTCATCTTCCAGCTTACTGCATTGCTAAGCAAACTTGTTTCTGTTTTTTATTTTTTTGCCAACACACCAATATTCCTTTATATTTTGTAAAGTAACTTTATTCTGCTGTTGATAAAAGAAGATTCAATTCTGTGTACACTCTGGAATTCTGTTTAAAACTGAAGGTTTTAAATTTAGGGACCAAGGCAGGATGTGGAGGTATGTCAGTTTGGGAATGCTGCATGACTGAAATGTCATGACATTTACAATCCAGATGTCATGGCAAGCTGGGAGACGAGACAGCTTGGTTGATAATTAGATGGCAGATGTCCAAGCAGTCTCACGTGATACACATTATTTTTTGTATATTTGAGATTTGGGACCCTAGTTCTGAAAGGAAAATGATAAATCATCCCACCCATGCAATAAAAAAAAAATCTGTTTTATAATTTTATATTATTTATTTTAATATTTATTTTATATTTTGTTTTTTTCTCATTTATTTACTGGAATTAGTAAACACAAGAAAAAAATTACTTATAATCTCTGTTTTTGGTATATCTCAATGAAAGTAAATATATTATTATTATTTTTACTTTTTTAAAAAAATTTAAACTTCCACACTCTACAAATGAGAAGTCGGAGACCCAGAGGAGTTAAATGATTCCTAAGATCACCCAAATAATTAGTGGCAGAAATGAGAGCAGATCCCACAGTCTCCAGATTCTCAAGTCAGCATGCCTTCCAGAATGTCCTGTTCTTGAATTCGACTATAAGCATAGGAAGCCTCCTCTTTGATCCCTTTCTGAGCAAATGCTTGGACTAAATCCCCACTGGCTCCTTGAGAAAGCTGGATACAAAGGTTCAAAGCCTCAGCTGAAGAATTTTGATTATAAACCTACATGATACCAAAACAACAGCCCGAAGTTTGAAAAGTTCTAGTTGGTGGGGCTTATTCATTTTTTTCAGTATAAAGAATACTTAAGGGGGCCAGGCATAATAGCTTATGCCTGTAATCCTAGCACTTTGGGGGTCCGAAGTAGGAGGAGCACTTGAGCCCAGGAGTTTAAAACAAGCCTGGGCACATAGCGAGACCTCATCTCTTAAAAAAAAAAAAAAAAAATT
>NW_007247819.1:975110-1000271 GCF_000164805.1 Carlito syrichta | reverse complement strand
ACCACAGCCTCGACCTGCTGGGCTCAAGTGATCCTTCCACCTCAGCTTTCCAAGTAGCTGGAGCCACAGGCATGCACCACCACTCCCCTACTAGCTTTTTGATTTATTGTGGAGACCACATCTCGCCGTGTTGCTCAGGCTGGTCTCGAACACCTGAACTCAGGCAGTCCTCTAATCTCCACCTCCCAAAGTGTTGGGATTACAGTCATGAGCCATTGCACCTGGCTAACACCTTATTTCTTATAAAGCATCTTTTCACTATAGAATATCAGGTTTATTAAACTCCCTGTCCAGCCTGTTATATAGACATTGATGCTTCAAGTCCAGGACCTTGGGCTTAAAGGCAAAAGTCACATTTATTATTACTTTTGTAACTTTGTACACCAATTTAAAGAAAAGCAATGCAGGCCATTATACACATTGTTTTACAATTAAATATGTCAATTGTCAATTATGTGAGACTAATTTTTTTCTATAGCAACAGGGATAGATAACTATTTTTAAAACATTTTGGAAGGAAGTCATAATAAGTTAAAGAGAAGTATACTTGAAAAAGTATACTTAAAGCTTCAGACTTCCTGAGTTTGACATTAGTTTAAATGTGTTGGTAAAGGGGAAAAGTTTAGGAGGATTTGTTCAACTGTCTTGCAAGTTACGGAACCAGGAAAAAAATGGATTTTTCATGTTGCCTGGAGGTATTTTGTGTACACATAACTCAAAAACTACTAAACTTTAAAACTTCAAACTTTACACCTGGCTATTGTCCTCTGAAGTGTGGTAGGGTGTAAGTCGGAAGAAAAATGACTAGAAAAGAACAAGGTTATAAAGCATCCAAGCATTTCTTGTGTGAAAAGCTTAAAGAACTACAGTACTGTGGTTGCATTATTTTTCCTGGTCTAATAGGGCTGTTTGGAGGAAGTCTTTCTACTGCTCTTAGTTTGTTGCTAGTCTTTTTTTTGAATGTCCTGCTCAGTTCTCTGCCCCAGTTCAATTGCAACTTCCTTCCAAAAATGTTTTAAAAATAGTTAGCTTCCCCTGTTGTTAGAGAAAAAAAAAATTAGTCTCATATAATAATTGGTAATTGGCATATTGCATTGTAAAATAATGTACAAAATGGCTAGCTTTTTTTAAGCTGGATGGTTCTCACCAATGGACGTATTATGTTCCAGGGCAGGAGGAGATTTTGACTTCTCGATGGTCCCTCTTGGACCTCCAGACTGCAGTCCTCAACCAATCACTTCCCTTGATCAACATCTCCACCTCTCTTGTAAGGCCAGGATTCTCGTTACTAGGGTCATACCTTGTTCCATTGTTCTGGTACCCTCATTAATACCCCTCTTCACCCAGCTGACAGTCTAACTCAGCACTAACTTCTGTTTCCTAGTAGTCACATTTAAAAAACAACATGAAGGAAATTATTTTAAGACTAGAATATGGTAATAAAATATATTTTATTTATGTCTTCTGAACAAAGCTACCACCAATACTATTTCTATGAGTACTTATGAGGGTGAATTTCCAAACCCAACCTAGATGAATTACCAGGGTATTTGTTTAAAATATCAATTTTAAATATTTCTTGATTTTCCCAGATTAGTCAGGTTTCTTTAAAAAAAAATTGTACTGTGCTTGTAGACATGCACTCCTTGAGCTTAAAATGCTCAAATGTGTTTTCTAAACCTTCAACTAAACATGAAAATCTCTTCTGCTGACTATATAGGTCTATAATTTATGTATACAGAGTTTACAAATAACAGAGCCTAACTCTCCAGGTGAGAGGGAAGATATAGCTTCTTAATAAACATGAGCTAGCCAAAATAATTAATCATTATTTTGACTTGAAAATGAGCAGATTAAAAAGTAAAAAGTTTTAGTTAATCCTCTTAACTATTTGATGCACATCAAGCATCCAGATGTGTTCAAGACATCCAAGTCACATTTTTTTGTTTTTATTTAGAAGTTTTACACTTGCATATATTGTTCCTTTCCTCAAAGACCAAGTACACAACTCCAACTATACTTTTTCTTTTTTTTTTTTACCCCGAGTTGGAGTCTCACTCTGTTGCCCAGACTGGAGTGCAGTGGCACACTCCTAGTCACTGCAACCTCAACCTGCTGGGCTCCAGCGATCCTTCCACCTCAGCCTTCCAAGTAGCTGGAACTACAGGAGCACACTACCATGCCCAGCTAATTTTTTTATTTATTGTAGAGATGAGGTCTCGCCAAGTTGCCCAGGCGGGTCTCCTTCAAAGTGTGGTGCCGTCTCAGTCCCGAGTTCATGGAGAGCCCGGTTATTGGCCCATGGGCTGTCTACTTTGTGGTTTGCATGTTTGGAAATGTTGGTTCTCAAATGACTTCCTTAACCCCTCAGCAGTTAACCAACAATAACTTAGAATATATCTAACAAGTGCAGCCTAATCTTAATATTATTCTAAAGTTGCTTCAACTAAATAATGGAGAATTTGGCATATCAAATATAATAAATATTGAATTTTTCACTGTTAGATCCTTTCTTTCTAATTTTTCACTGTTTGTCCCCCTTTTTAGTAAAGTGACTAAAAACATTTATGACAGTGGTATTTAGTATCAACAACTATTATGCCAATATGTATCTTTATTTCTGCCATATATATTGTGTCTTAGTATGAAGTTTATATTATGTATTTAATTTTAACACTTTTCTAATTGCTGCCACTTTTTGTCAGAATCCATATTTTTTGGGCTTACAGCATCGATTCCATCTTAATGTCACCCAGTGGGAATTCATGATCTTAGGCTTGGCATAATATTAATTAAATCCATATGTCACGTTACTGTGCAGTGTTCTGATGAAAGTAATGTAAAACTTAATCCAAAATCGTGATTACTTCCAAAAATGACAGACTTCATATGGAATCCATCATGTACTAGCAGAGTGTTGCAAAGAGACCAGAATGAATGGATTTAGACCAATATGGATATAAAAAGTCAGTTCCTCTTTAAATCCAAATTCATTATTTCAGTTAGCATCTTGCCATTTAGGATTCCATGAAGGAACTAGCTAGGAATTCACTATGAGTGGCTGGAGAGCATGCATTAGCCCACCTATAATAGTTGGAAAACATCCCTCAAAGATATTTGAATATGTAAATTTTACCTTATTTAAAAGAAGGGTCTTTGCAAGTGTGATCAAGTTAAGAATCTTGAGAATGGCGGCTTCTTTCACCCATGTCAACTCTGACATGTCATTCTTTCTTTTCTCCCTTCTTTCTCTAATAAACTTTGTTGGAAAAAAAAAAGGGAGGGGGAGATAATCCTGGATTGTTTGGGTGAGCAGTGAAAACTTTGGAAAGCGTCCTTTTTAGAGCGAAGCAGGGAGGCAGTCCCTCCCAGCATCACACATACACAGAGGAGAAGGTGATAAGTGATTTGAAAATGGAGGCAGACATTGGAGTGAAGCAGCCACATGCCAGAGAGTGCTGGCAGTCACCAGAAGCTGGAAGAGCTGAGAAATAGCTTCTTTCCTAGGACCTCCAGAGAGAGTGTGGCCCTGCTGATGTCTTGATCAGTCACTAATTTCAAATGTCTGGCCTCCAGAATGATGAAAAAATAAATGTGCTTGAGTTAAGTCACCCAGTATGTGCTAATGTGTTACAGCAGCCACAGGAAACTAATATAGTACATCAGCCAATGTAATAGCACCCTCAAAAGTACATGAAGTGTGAATAAATGCATGTTTAGGAGGCCTTATTCCTATAACATTCAGTGCAAAAAATTACACATTTTTCGTAAGCACATAAAGTTTCAAAATAAATCTCCTGACCTCCTAATCCAAAAACACTGGATATCTTAAACTCTTCTTAAGTAGAAATTCTGAAATTCTCATTGTCTATGTGTTGAAATGAAGACACATTGGTGTTTCCATGTATGTTCTGTGACACAGAGGCAGAATAGGAGTATTCAAAGTCATAATCTAGAGCTGGTAATATGAATACATAAAACATGAAAGACTATAATAAAGGAGTGAAGTTGTGAACCTGAGAAAGTTCAGAAAATGTTTGTAGAGGTTCGGATTTGGGAGAGCCCTTTAGAACCCTGCCTGCCAAGGGGGAGATCGTATGCCCGACCTTCCTGCCTGCTATCTTCTCCACTTGCTGTGAGTGTACCACCAGCTACCAAAAAGGGCCTTCTGCCAGGGGAAACCTCAACTTTATGTATCTCACACTATTTACTACTATTCAATTGTGCATCCTTTTTCATGTGCCCTCATAATTGAGGTGAATGTCTGGTCACTCTTTTTTTTAAGCTTCTGTCTTGAGTTTCAGTTCCCAGCCACTTCCTGAATATGTCCAGAGGATGCTGGCTGCCACCTCATACTCACTGGATGAACTTATCTCATGTTTTCTCTACAAAAACTGTCCCTTCACCCCCCTCTTCCTTTTCCTTGTCTGAGCTAGTGGATCCCTGCCCTCTCACTTTTAAGCTAAAACCTTGGAATCATCTTTCATTCCTCCCTCCCCTTTATATTCAGCCAACTGACAGTACCAATATTTCTTCTCTTATTCTCCTTTTATTTATTTTGCCACTGCCCTACTTTGGGCCCTAATCTCTCTTCTGAAAGATAATAATAGCTTCCCAACTGGCCACTCTGCTCTAGTTGCTCGAAGGTCCAATCTCCCTTGTCACATGAGTTATCTTTCCAAAACACTGTCACTACTTGTCAGTCCCTGCAAAACTTTCAGTGACTCCTGGGGCTTGAGGAGATAGTCTCGATTTCTGAGTGTTGCTTCCCAGTCTCAGCTGCCTTTCCAGTCTTCTCTCCCAACATACACCAACACTTGCCCTTTGTCTCAGTCAGTACCACTTTTTGCACCTCCCTGCCTTGACTCATATTAATGCTGAAATGTTAGCCGGGCTTGGTGGCTCAGCCTGTAATCCCACACTTTGGGAGGCTGAGGTGAGTGGATTACCTGAGCCCGTGGGTTCGAGACCCACCTGGGCAACTTGACAAGACCTCATCTCTACAATAAATAAAAAATTAGCCGGGCATGGTAGTACATGCTTGTAGTTCCAGCTACTTGGAAGGCTGAGGCGGAAGGATCGCCGGAGCCCAGCAGGTTGAGGCTGCAGTGGCCGGGAATGGCCACTGTACTCCAGTCTGGATGACAGAGTGAGACTCCAACTCAAAAAAAAAAAAAAAAATGCTGAAATGTCTTCTTTTCCACCTCCATCTTTGATGTATCTGTTGCCCATCAGGACCAACTTATGACTTCTCCAGCTCTTTTGAGATGGAGTCCTTCACTAATGACATTTATTAACTGCAGCATTTCTATTGGACTTTGCTTTTAATTGTAAAAAAAAAACCAAAAACCACACATTTCTGAACACAGATCATTATTTCGGTGTTATCTTGCCCCCTCCCCAACACTAGGTTGCAAATTCCTAGAGGCTAAAGCTCAAGTCTTTAACCCTCAGGACAAAGCTCAAGTAAATGTATCCTGTCCATACTGACTAATGCGTTTTGTTTTACTCCAGTTCCAAAACATTATGAATGTGTATCACATAATTTGGCAACATGTTAATAATTAGTAATTGTTCTAGTATGTTCTCTCCTAAAATTAGAAAACCCTCTCAAGGTTAGAAAGCAAGTGCTGTATTGAATTCTTACAGGTTCCGCAATAGAGATTATGCTTTGCTAGATGAATCAATGGACATATCTTCTTACAAGATTTAAAATACCAGTCTTGACAAATAATTAGCTTTGTGACCTGAGACAAATCACTTGTCCTCCAGGAAATGTAGTTTACTATATAGTGAAATAAGCTATACTCTCATTTCTTAATATATAGGTCCAATGATGTGTTTGGTTGAATCACAGAATTTGGTTTCATGCTAAATCTAAAACCAAAAAAACCCCCAAAAAATCACAAAAAAACCACAAACAATTCAGAATAAACTGCATGCTTTATGAAAGCAATATTAAAGGTAGTAGTATTTAATAGAATTATGTGTTATTCTAATTTCCTCTTAAAAATTTTAAGAAATGTATCAGATACTTGTCCTGACATTATAAGCAAAAGTATGTATGTATTTTATGTATATATACATACAGTATATATATATATATATATACATATCACATGCCAAAAAAAAGTATACCCATTTTAAATATGATGTTTTCTTGAAAGATGGCATTAATCAAATGAATGCTAGCATTGCCATGTGACAGACAGGTCAAAGAAAATGGTGGAAGCACAGTCGAGGGAATGTCATACTACACATTGCTACCATAATTTAATTCAACTTTGAAAACTAATAAATAGATAAGATCTCTTAAAATGTGTATACACTTTTTGGCAACCCCATATATATGTATTTATATATAGGTAAATGTGTATGTTTGTATATATACACACAGTTATATATACGTATATGCACACATATAGATTTGCTTTCGAGACATTTTAAGAGTATTGCAGTGCTGGACGTGGTGACTCAAGCCCTTAATCCCAGCTCTTAGGGAGACTGAGGTGAGAGGATTGCCTGAGCTCAGGGGTTTGAGGCCAGCCGATGCTACTTGGTGAGACCTTGTCTCTACAATAAGTCAAAAAATTAGCCAGGCATGGTGGCATGTGTCTGTATTTCCAGCTACTTGGAAGACTAAGGTGGAAGGATCACCTGAGCCCAGCAGGTCAAGACTGCGGTGGCCGTGAGCATGCCACTGCCCTTCAGCATGGGTGGCAGAGTGAGACTCCAACTCAGAAAAAGTATTGCAGTAATGTTTAGGTAAAACACTAGTTCATGGGCTTCTCTTTTATATCAATATCCTTAGACACTTTTGTCAGCCACTATTTATCTTGAAATCTGAAAGAGGAGACCCTAATGTCTACTTGTGGTCATTTTGCTTTGTTCTATTTTGTTTATTTCTTTTCAATATATTGTGACAGACAGAGAAATATAAAATAAATCCTTCTGGTTTAGAATTATAGTCCTGTCATTGTTAGAACAAGGGATTATGTTAAACACTACCCTCCAAAGTCAAATTTTCCTGAACATTTCAACTATTAAGCAGCAATAACAGAAAGCATTCTAAATCTATTGGAATTTTACAAGATATTGTGCCTCCTGTTAATTGAATTGAGAGATGATTGCCCTATGATTACCTCAATTTATTCACTGCATAATTTGCCATAATGATAATTAACTCCTTGTATTGAATGAAGATGTACATGAGTTAGTGTCTCTTGTTCTCATTCTCTCCCCCTCCCTGTCTTCCTCTCCCTCTTTTCCTCCCTCCTTCCCTCTCTCTCTCTCTCCCTCTCTTTCTTTTCTCTCTCCCATTTAAGCTTTTAAGCATTTTGCACACAATTCGAGGCTTGTTATGAAACCTTTCTACCTATATTAGTATGTAAATCCAAGTATTTCTAAATAAAAGTAGAAGTTTGGCCAAGTTTTTTCAAATCTCTAGCTAATTGCCTGCTACTTGGCTTATTGTTTCAATCTAATTGTTTTGTTTTTAAAAGGACCATACCTGGCCCAGTGAATGCTATTTTATTTCTAGTCTCAACTGTCCCTAATTGCCCATAGTGTCTCAATATAGCAGGCCCTATATTATCACAATTTCTTCTGTACTTAAGCAATTATGAAGTTGATAGATTATCAAACTAATATATCCTTTTTAAATACTCTTTAAATCTAGGATAAGAGAGACAGAAGTATACTGTAACTCCCAAGTATATAAATGCCTTCACAAGTCATATTTGATGGCTCCAGATTTTTTTAGATGAAAAAAGTAAAGCACAAAGAAGCTAAGCAATGTTTTATTCTGCCTTATAATAATCAGGCAAATATTTATGGATAAAATATTTTTAGATATGATTCTGGAAGAAAGAATAGCGAGTATAGATGGGACAGTGAACTGATCACTGTAGAACCTAGATAATGGATACATGGAGGATCATCATGCAATTTTATTTATTTTCGCATGTTTGTATTTTCTATAATAAAAAAGTGTTAATAAATAATACATTTAGGTATCCACAGTATGTGCAACACATGTCAAGGAGCCCAAGTTGGACTGCTGGCTCTGCTTGTAACATATGCTGCATGTCTTAGTGGGTGTTGGCTGCATAGACTTCATTTTTCTGTCATTAAAATGAAAGCATTAGAAGAGTTCAGTGATTCCTAAAAAGGAGGGGTTGCTTGGGAAGCTTTCAAGTTTCACTGACAGCTCAGTAATATACTTAAATTTAGGAGGTAGAGGGGAATGTATGTTTCAAAATAACTTCTCACTATTCCTTAGACACACATGAACTTTAGGGTAACAACCAAAATGACTTAAATCCCTACTCCACAATACCTTAATGTAATAGGCTTAGGATAGGTTTTAAGAATATATATGTGTTAAAAGTTTACCAGGTGATTCTTTTAAAAATTTTTTTTAATTTTAAAGGTGTGGGGTACAATTCAGGGTTAGGTATACAAATATCATTATGCAGGTACCCTTGTTGATGAGGCGTGCCCCCCCACCTCCGTCCACTGCAGTTTCCCACTACTGCCAATCCCTTTCTTATTATATTATGGTATTATGATAATTGTTCAAGGTCTGCTTTCACCAGGTGGTCAGGTGATTCCAATAGATTGTCTACATGCCATACTTTGAGAAACACATTTTTAGTTCACCCCATGGTTCCTTCCAATTCTAACACCAAATGCTGCTACACAAACATTATCTTTTTTCTACTTTTTATTTTGCATGGTTCTGTGAACGACTGGTCATTTAATTACAAGTGTCTAATGGACAAGAAAATGACGCTAAGTTTCTTGCATTGAGTCATAAAGCAAAGTAGAAGCAGATGCTGGCTTAATCAGAATTCATGTTTGAGGCCTGTGGGTCATTAGTGGGAAAAACAGTCAATATATATAAGCATATGTATATTACACACATATATCTCACTAGTATTCTTGTTGGGGAAAGGGAATTTCCAAATTAAATTTAGCCTATCAAGTCTATACTGACTAAAACAAATATATTACTTTAGTATATTGTGTCTGGTCTTGCTTCTTAATACTTATAGTATGTGCAGTTTTATTCTTTATGCTGATCCAAGTGCATAGATTGATAAATTGACATTAATGAGGTTCTTCCTTTTCTCCCACCTGTTTTTAACCAAATGCCTACATGCCACACAAGTGGGGAATGCGGTGTCAACTGTTGCTGACCACAAAGCTTTGCATAGTGAACAAGGGTTAAGTGTGAATGTCAGAAAAAACATTGTGATGAATTTCTGCCTTCAACAAGGAACTAAAAATATGGGTCACAAAGGTTCTAACAGTGGCCCCAACTATATTTTTCAGAAGAAGTTAATATAAATAAAACTGGAAAGCAGTCAAAACCTTGGTGTGTCATTTTCTTCTTTACCTTTTCCATCTACTTAGAAGTTTCCTATCCTAAAATAAATGACATTATGTGACATCACACTTGTGACTCCAATGGCCGTTTGAAGAAATACAAGCCACACAAATATATAGACCCAGGTAAATGCCTCAAAATCTAATTATTTTATTAGAAGAAATGTTTAATTCGATGGTTTCTGTATTTGTTACTCATCTTTGCTTCAAGGAAGAAAAGATAGTAAATTCCTAACAATGAAATGTTAAGTTCCTGGTATTTCTTGAGAAGACTCTTTCTCCATAAACACAGCTCTTGTGATAGCTTTGCATATTTTGTTTCTGTATTTATTTGGAGATGAGTTGAACAATTCTAACCAGATCCTGGGTTCTATTTAGTAATAGAGCACATTATATTGTTAAGGAAGTTTATGTTAGAGAAAGGGTGGGAGTAGGTGTGAGATGACCCCAAGAGTGTTTCTACTGACAACAGTCCTGGAGTATCTAGAATAATCCAGGAATCCTCAAGTGGACCCAAACCTGGCCTATTGGGAGCCAACATAAAAACTTGTTGGGGCAGCGTCAGAAGATAAATGTATTAGCCAGGATCAGTTTAAGTCAAAAGTTGAATATAAAACACATCCAAGAGCCGGGCTTGGTGGCTCAGCCTGTAATCCCGCGCCTTTGGGAGGCTGAGGTGAGAGAATTGCCTGAGCCCGCGGGTTCGAGACCCGCCTGGGCAGCGAGACCTCATCTCTACAATAAATCAAAAAATTCGTTGGGCGTGGTAGCACGAGCCTGTAATTCCGGCTACTTGGAAGGCTGAGGCGGAAGAATCGCCAGAGCCCAGCAGGTCGAGGTTGCGGTGGCCGGGAGCGGCCACTGCACTCCAGTCTGGGCAACAGAGTGAGACTCCAACTCAAAACAAACAAACAAACAAACAAAAAACACATCCAAGAAGAAAAAGTTGGTTTAGAAGGCATAACTATTTTTAGTTACCTCTAGAAAAAGTTCAGAGCTAAATGGAAAGATAAGAAACAGAATATTACAGGACTAGGGGAGAAATTAAGGTGCACAAATGCTAAAAGTAGAAAGTGCTCTAAACGTGATTAATTTGGTTTCTCAATGATGCCATCACAGACCAGATTCTTTTTCTCTGTCATTCTCAGTATGTCCACTTTGCCCTTAGACAGTCTATCCTCATGCAAGACATCTGTAGCTGTTTGAAATGTCACATCCTGAAATGATAACTTCCAGTGGAATAAAAACCAGCTCTTTTATGTCATCTCTTTAGGTTTGAGAAAACCATTTTCAGCATACCCTCCACATTTCCAGCATCTTTTTGGTCAGGATTTTGTCACATGTTCATTCCTAAACCAACAAGGGGAATAAATAGAACATTGTGACTGGATTGCACCAAAATGGAACTGAGTTTGGAGAGCCAAATACAAATTCACTCCAGCAGCAGAGGATGGGGGAGACTCATTCTCAATCCATGGTAGATCTACTGCACTGTGGTCCTAAACTTGAGATTTGAAGAGATAGATCTTCAGGTCCATTTGTTTGTTGTAATAAAGTACTGCACATTGGGTGGCTTAAAACAACAGAAATGTATTCTCTTGCCGGTATAAAGTCTAGATGCCCAAAATCCAAGTGTCAGCAGAGACAAGCTCCCTCTGAAATCTGTAGGGAAAGAATTCCTTGGTGGTTTGTCTTGCCATCTTGTCTCTTCCTTAGTGTGGTTGCCTAGCCCCAGTCTCTCTCTTTGCCATCATTCTGATGTTTTCCCTGTGTGCCCCTGTCTTCCCATGACTATCGAGTTTAAGGACACCAGCCATATTGGATTAGGGTCTCACCTAACTCTTGTATGACCTCGCCTAACTTAACTAATTATATCTGCAACCTTCCTGTTTTCAAATACATTCACGTTCTGAGCTCCTGGGGATTAGGACTTCAACATTCCTATGCAGGGAGAGGGATGATCAATGCAACCGGTAACAGTGAGGTTCTACAGATCTCTCTGGTTTCTTTCCAGATCCACAGGATTTCATCAAATAAGTTAGGGCACTATTCTCTAAACTTGCTGGAACATGATGCTTGCTGGAAGCCCTTGTTAAACGTACAGATTTCTGTGCCTCATCACAGATGTGCTGAATTGGAATGTCTAGGGAATATGCCTAGAAATCTGCTTTTAGACAAGTGCCCCAGCTCAGTGTTATGGTGAAGCAAGTTTTGAAATCACGGAGCTAGGACTTCCAGCACCTGTGTATATCTGCCATGTTATTCCTGATTGCAAAAGACATTTAATGTATATTACCTCATTTACCCATAACATCAATTCTGGAGGCTGCTCTCATCATGCTTATCATACACCAACAAAAACGGAGGTTAAGTGCTAGAGAACATACATTGTTTTTAATCACACTAACTCATCACATTAGTAGTAAATTAAGAAATCTTGGGCTGAGCACGCTGTCTCATACCTGTAATGTTAGTGCTTTGGGAGACCAAGGCGGGAGGGTCACTGGAGCCCAAGAGTTTGAAATTAACCTGGACAACATAGTGCAATCCCCATGTCTACAATTTTCCAAAATTATCAGGGCGTGATGATGCCTGTAGTCCCAGCTATTCAGGAGAGTGAGGTAGGAGGATTACTTGAGCCCAGGAATTCAAGGGTGCAGTGAGCTATGATTACAACATTGCATTCCAGCCTGGGTAACAGCAAGACCCTTTAAAAAAAAAAAAAACAAACCAAAAAAACTTGAACTATCCAATCCACTGTTGTTTATACTCCTTATCTCCTAATCTTCTTCCCAGGGTTAAACCTGTTTTCCCTTGTTCTTATCCCTGGAGGGAACAAAAGACAGCTAGTAATTGTCCTCTATTTGATTTTCCATGTATTTAAAAAAAAATTCCTCTTCCCCTGCTCCTTTAATCCCTTACTTTTTGGTCATTTGTTTGTCTAGCAGCTATTTTGTCATAGTAGTTACTTCTTCAATGAACCTCTAATATCATATGCTCTTCTAGAGAGAATAAAACTTTGTTGAAGCACATTTTGCCTGCCATCCTACCTAGAAACAGCACTGAAACAAAAGCTATCTACCACTGTATTTTCCTTCACTTATCCCCTAGGTATGCAGTAGGTCATCTGGTTCTCAGTAGTTGATGCCAAGGTCTGCAAGGAAAGAAATTAAGACTTTAGAGCTCCCTACAAGTTAAAATTGATTCAGAAAATTTGCATACATAATTGCTCAAAGGGCAGGTAGTTTGTAGAAACTGCCATGTGGAGGAACTGGGACATTGTTGTTCTGAACACTTTGCAACAAGGATTTTATTTTCAGTACAATGAAGGACTATTGAAAGCTTTTAAACCAGATGGCGACATGATAAAATTTCATTTCTAAAAATTTTGATGGTTGTTGGAAAAAGTAGATTGGAGGAAGCAAGAAAACACTAGAAGTACTTCACAACTTCTCCAGGAAAATAGAACCATAGACTCAAAAAATGTGGCTCATTTCTTGAAATATGTTTCCTAACCCAAAATATTCTCACATGAAATCCTACAACTCACGTCAGTGGCCCCTTCTGACCTCTAATGGACAAGGACTGAACAACAAAAGTCATGTATAAATGTGAGGAGTTTGTATAACGCAGTCAGCTGATATGTGTCAAAATCCAACCAACTGGTTGAATAGTCTAACATATTTTGTAATTGACTTCAAATTGTAAGAACTGATTTCTTAAAAAAACAAAAAATTAAAGCACTCTAGTAAAAGTAACCAAATATTGAATGTTATAAATCACTGATATTTATAATCAGTAGTATACAGTGGATAAGATCTTAAGCCTTGAAGTCAAGGCTCAGCCATGCCCTTGATGTTTATTTTTGGGTGGGTTATTGAAACTACATTAGTTTCCTCATCTGCAAAATGGAAATACTGTTATCTACTTTGTAGAGTTTTGTTGTGAACACTAAATGAGATAACAATGAAAACCACCTCTTACACTTAGTAAGTGTTGGGGTTTCTGTCTTATTCAGTTATCATACATAATTTTATCCAAATTATTAAACAAAAACCTTGAACTGGAAAGGGAAGGTATAAATTATAAAAGTTGAAAATGGAAGAATTAAAGAGGCAGAGATGGACCCTGGTGTTCCTTTGCCAAGTCATCCAGGTCCTCATTCTCCATCCTTCTCATCATTCTCCCCAATAACAGTGTATGTCTGTATGTATGTATTTATTTATTTATTTTTTTGAGTTGGAGTTTCACTCCGTCGCCCAGACTGGAGTGCAATGGCTGCTCCCGGCCACTGCAGGCTCGACCCACTGGACTCCGGCGATTCTCCACCTCAGCTTTCCGAGTAGCCGGAATTACAGGTGTGTGCTACCACACCTGACTGATTTTTTAAAAATTTATTGTGGAGATGAGGTCTCACCAAGTGGCCCAGGCGGGTCTCGAACCCTCAGGTTCAGGCAAACGGTGTATTTATTACCCACTTCTGACAACTGCGTGAAGGGTTACTAGCCGCTCATGCAGTGCTGAATTATGGACAATGCGTTAAAAGCCATATTCTCACTCTTCCCTTTGTGTGCCTAATAACCATTGTAGGTCCCAATAAAGAAGAAACCACTGCCAGGTTTACTCATCTTTTTGTTTCCTTGTTGTTCTGTTCTGTGATTGCAATGCCTAGAACTGGTACTTCTGCCCTCCCTCCTCTTCTCTTGCCTAGAGTTATTGTCAGATGTACAAATACACAGTGAATATGAATGGTTTCTGGGACTGACTGAGAGAGAAGGAGCCTGTTCTCCCCATAAATATGCTGTAGGCTGGAGAGTTTCCTGAGGCTGTGATTGTGGCAGACTAAAAAAGGCTAAATTGAAAGGGAGGCACCACAAAAGGCTGGAGCAACCTTTCAATTCCAGATTGGGAAGAAGTCAGTGGTGCTTTGTTTTTTTTAATATTGTGAAGAAATGAAAAGCATTTTACGGTAGATCTATGGAGCTGCTTCAGGAGGCTTTTCTCTTTATCTAATTGAGTTGTTTGAAATGTGCTTGGAAGTTCTCATCCAGCTTGTATCAGAAACCTGCCTACTAGAAGATGGGAGAAATCCATTGTCTCCGGTGTCATTAGGGGAGATTGTCGGGCATCTGGTGCCTGTTCATACTAAACCATAGTGTATGGATATTGAAAGTGCATGTGTCCACATTTGTCTTTGGATAGAGCTGCTTGAATATACATGAGCACATACCCACACCTCCATCTAGATGATGCCTGCTTGTAGTATCATTGCTAGATTGTGTCATAAAGGCATATCGTTAAAAGTATAGCTGTAACTGTCCACCTTGCTCTCCTCTGCTTCCAAGCTTTAAACAGGCTGTTCCCTTACCTGAAACAATTATGCCATTACCATTGCCACTGGTTTCACCTTCCACCACCTTTGCCTATTGCCTCAGGTTAGATGTCACCAATCTGGGAAGCCTTTCTTAACTCCTCATCACATTGAGGTTAAAGGTACTGCCTATGTTCTCCTATTTCCTTGATTTCCCACTGAAAGTACTGAATGCTACCAACTGGTTTCTTTATTACATATCTGAGAACATTCCCTTCCTAGTATTAGGACATTCTCTGAGGTTATATTGAGTTTATCTTAGATTTGAAAGCAATCCCCTAACAGATTGACAACAGATTATCTATCAAAACAATTGAATATGAAAAGAGGTTGAGAGCCCAGGATTCTAACTCGTGACTTGTGAATTATCAAGAGTCACCTGCTTTCAAATAATTTTGATGACTCTGATTTCATGCTTTTCAGTTTGCACATGTCTGCATGATTGTCCTCAATAGGCTGTGAAAGTCTCAGTCCTTATAATTGACCAGCACCTAGTAGAGGAGGGGCAGCAGAGAGGCTGGATTAGAATCAGCTCAGATTCTCCTATTCTGATTAATACTCAGTGTTGATTGGGGAATGGGAGTAGGGGCTCAGTTCAAGTGCAGGGAAACCTGTTCTGGTGCATTCAGGTGAGTTTGATGACAAACTAGGGAGGGGTGACAAGGCAAATCATTTCAGATGTTTTTCCTCTTACTCCTAAAATATAAACAAGAGCACATTATGCTTTTACTGGTTATTTTTTTTTAAGTAAGTACTCTCGCCAAGACAGACTGTGCTGTGGATGTACCCCTCTCTGTTGCCAGCTTTGGACTTGAATTTTTTTTTTTACCTTGTTCTGTTTGTGAGTTTAGACTTGTGACAAGTTGTCTTTATGATTCTCCATTCTATGGCATACCTTGCAGATTCATCTGAAATCAAATCTGTTTAAAGAAGGTCACAAAAGTTAAGTCAACACGAAACGTGGGAGGAACCCAGTGGTCCTGGTTTTCCTACACACTGAGAAAGATCCCCTCCTTCCCAACTCCTCTTGTCTGGGCAGGTTATATAGTATTTCGTGCCATCTTGTCTTATTGATTGAGTTGTACAGCTCTCATTCTGCAAAGTCAGATTCCTTAAGTACTTTTGTAGAGTTGCAAGGACTCTTCCTCATGAGCCATCTTTGACTTTGTCATTGACATTATATACTACTTCTGACAATTAAAACCAAAAAGTAAGATGTCAGGTGAGCAAAAGAAACTTAGATAGGAAACCAACTTTCTTGCTTCTGGAGCAAGGTATAAAAATAGACTATGCTTATTAATGGGCTGATGTTGTCCCCTCTGAATTGGACCTCACCATCTCACCATAAAAATTCTCATTCTGTTGCCTAAGCCTGCCAGCCTATCATTCTCATATGCCTAATAGAATATGAGATTTAAAACATACAGTCAGCCATCTGTATCCGCAGGTTCCACATCTATAGATTTAACCAAATTTGAATTAAAAAATAAAACACAACAATAAAAATACAGTATAACAATTATTTATCTGATATTTACATTGTATTAGGTAGTCTACTTAATACAGAGATGATTTAAAGTCTTCTAGAGGATATACGTAGATTATTTGCAAATACGACACTGCTTTATAAAGGGACTTGAGTAGCTCTGGATTTTGCTATCCACAGGGGGTCCTGGAACCTGTCACTAGTAGATACAGAGGGATCTCCCACATACACACACACATACTGTCTCCGTGTGTGTGTGTGTGTGTGTGTGTGTGTGTGTAAATTATAGAACATAACCTAGATTCTCCAACAGTGAAAATCCCTTGCTTTTTGGTTTGATTTTTGGCTGATAAAAGCCTTTTATTTCTGTCTTGGTCTGAAAATCCCTCACTAGCATTTTTTATGAGGAAAAAATTCCTAAAGATATTTATTTATTTGGGCCAGAAATAGTTTATCATCTTTCTCTACCACTCATTCTAAATTTTTTTTTAACCTGTCTACCCTTCTTATTGTTTTCCAACAATTTCTCTATGATTTTTGAGAGTCAGACTGCAAGTATACTTAGCCTTGATGGTTCACACTTACCTGTATGGGTCTGTGCAGCTGCCTTTTTATGCGAGGCAGTTTCCTGAAGAGTGAGGCAGGAATTGAATTCTTGGAAATCAAGTCATTGTTCTAGGATGTGGAAGAATTTGCTATTTGAATGAACTTTATTGTGTACCTTTTCTCCAAAGCAAATAGTCACTCTTTACTTTATCTTATCTTCTATGCAAATTCTAATTTCCACATTTAATCTTTATTTAAAGCAGTGCCTATTTGTATAGTTATCTTTACATAATGGTCATTTCCCAATCTTATAATTGAAAATTAGATAATTTTAATTTACTTTCTGGCTTTTACCTCCCAAAAATCTATTATCACCATCTTTATTTTGGTAATTTTCTTATAAGAACTATAATAGCCTCTGCAACATCATCATCTCTCTGCTTCAGTCTGAAAACATGACCAGCAGGCATGAGGACAAAGCATATACAGGGAATGAAATGCCCAGAGCCAAGTTAAGCAAATTGTTGATGACTCACAAAGTATGGAAGTGTCTGGTTTTAGCATTTAATTCTCAAACTTACTCAGATAGGTTTTCCTTCTCCCTCTCCCACTCTGGGTTTATGTCATCATATAAATGAGAAATGGGTCATCTTGTCTTTGAGTCATTTATGAAGAGCTTTTCTTTTCTGGTTCTGGAAAGAGTGACTATTTTGCTTTTAGAGAGGATCTTTGTTTCTGGGGCCAGATGAAACACCTGAATAAAATAAGCATCAATCAACTGATTGTAAAAATGAAGCATAACTTACCTTTTTAGCATTAAATACATTTCTGGAAAAATGTGTTCTTTTATAGATTTCCTTTCTTTGTCACATCAGCACATAATGGTTCCAACCAGAGAGCTTGATCTTAATATTCTTCCCAAGACAACGTACTGTTTTCTGGCCTGTACTAAGGCAGAAAATGTCAGTGAGAACTGAAGAACTTCCAGGTCAACTTTGTTATAGCATCATACTTATACATTTCAAAAAGCATCCATAGTTGAGGTGGTCCCAGTAAGTGAATATTTTCCCTCTGACCCAGTCTGTAAGCCTGTTCTCCCAAGAGATCTGAAAATGAAACTAGATGTAGAAACTGACTTTACTACTGAGAACCTGAAAGCTCAGCTAGCAGGAGAAGAAAAAGAATAGGATGTTTTCGAATGATCCTACTTTTGTAAGTGATCAGCAGATGTTTCATGCCTCTGCTGCATTTCTTGGTTAAGAGTTCACATAAAATATACCCTGTGAAGGTTGTGACCTTGTGGAATGCCAAATTAATCATGATTTCCCATAGTTTGAGATCTGACTTCCCCTTCAGAGCCAAGTGAGCTTGGTCCCCACAAAGCCCTACTGGTACTCAAGTCTTCCATTTCAGAAGACATTTGTACCCAGCACACCTCTCCAATCCGACTGATTAATTGCAGCTGTGTGCAAATTAATTTTCTCCAGGAGCTATTTATTGTTCTCAAATTAGCAACATATTCACATGGAAGGCAAACAAAGGCAGTTATAAAACAAAGACACCAAAGAGATGTAATATGTTTAGTCTTGTGCAGTGATGTCAGAGCAGCACCTTGGTGAGATAAAACCACCTTGATACTTTTCTCACTGTCCTGATGGTTGTCCCATCTTGCAGAAAAGTCCAAACAGAAGCAGAGGTCATATTTTGTCATGAATGTATTTCTTGACATTGAGAAGGACAGGCCAAATTAATGGTGATATTGTCCAGCAGAATTATTATAAACTCTCCCTGCAGATTTAATTAGCTCTGCTCTTTTTTTCCTCCCAAGCATATGTGTATGTTCGTATCACTAATTCTAAAATTCTGCAAAGGTTTAAGCATTTGGTGTTATTCATCTAGTTTCTTTTCTTTTCTTTTTTTTTTTTTTTTGAGTCAGAGTTTAACTCTGTTGCCCAGACTGGAGTGCAGTGGCATGCTGCTCATGGCCACCGCAGCCTTGACCTGCTGGGCTCCAGTGATCCTTCCACCTCAGCCTTCCAAGTAGCTGGAACCACAGGTGTGTGCCACCAGCTCAGCTAATTTTTGATGTAGAGATGAGGTTTCACCATGTTGCCCAGACTGGTCTCAAACCTGTGGACTCAGGCAATCCTTTTTCCTCCACCTCCCAAAGTGCTGGGATTACAGACATGAGCCATCACACTCGGCTTTCATCTAGTTTCAAAATAGATGCAGCATGACACAGTGGGAAAAATGCTGACCGGGGAGTCAGGACTCCTAAGATCCTATCTAGGTCTGCACTAACCTGTAGTATGACCTTGGACACAACCTTTTGGGACTTTGATCTCTTCTTACATGTGATGAAGAATTAGAATTCAACAACTTCTTAAATCACTCTCAAATTTTTGGCATCTATAAGTTTAGAATCTGTAAGTAGAGTGTCTAAAAGTTTAGGATCCCACGGAGATGCCTATCACATGAGAGATCATCCTGTCATGAAGAGGAAAGTATTAAATGAAAGTGAAGTAAGCCATATTCATTTTTGCTGTTGTCAGCTTACAGAGTGATTTCTAGTCTCTGGACAATAAGAATGTTTATGTTTCCTCTCGATTAAATATACATGCTCCATTAAAACAGAGTATGTGACTGGGCATGGTGGCTCAGCCTATAATCCCAGCATTTTGGGAGGGCGAGACAAGAGGATTGCCTGAGTCTCCGGGTTTGAAACCAGTTTGGACAACTTGGTGAGACTTCATCTCTACAATAAATCACAAAAACTAGCCAGATGTGGTGGTATTCTTCTGTAGTTCCAACTACTTGGAAGAAGGAGGTAGAAGGATCACCTGAGACCAGCAAGTCGATACTGTGGTGGCCGTGAGCATGCCACTGCATTCCAGCCTGGGTGACAAGAGTAAGACTCCAACTCAAAAAAAAAAAAGAAAAAAGAAAACAGAGTATGTTATGAACTGACAAGAGGGGAATTTGCTACTTTTTTTTCTCTAGGAGGGTAAGTCCTATGGAACACAATACGATTACCTTTGTGGAGCAAGTTTAACAAATTCCTTAAATCTTTGGTCATTAGGTTGATTTCCAGCTCACTCTTATTCTTGATATTTTTCCTTGACTTCCTCTTTTAGTCTGTTTTGCTTTGCTATCAGAAAATACCTGAGGCTGGGTAATTTATAAAGTAAGGGGCTTATTTGACTCATGGTTCTGCAGGCTGTACAAGAAGCATTCCAGCACCTGCATAAGTGAGGGCCTCAGTAAGTTTCCACTCTTGGTGGAAGGAGGAGCACGTATAGAGATCACATGGCAAGAGTGGGAGCCAGAGAGAGGACAAGAGCTGCCAGACTCTTTTTAACAACCAGCTCACACATGAACTAATAGAACTAGAACTCACTCATTACCACAAGGATGACCCCAAGCCATTCATGAGGGATCTTTCCCATGACCCAGTCACCTCCCACTGGGCTCCAACCTCATCATTGAGGACCACATTTTAGCATGAGATTTGAAGGGGATAAACATCCAAATGATATCACTTCCTAAAGGACAAAAAACAAAAAAAAACTATGAACTATGTGTGGATGCTTTATCCCCTAAGAAATGCCCAGTGGGACACAGGAAATGTTCAACACTGTGTCAGAAATCCAAAGAGAACACAAAATAGTGTGACCGAAGTAGAAAGTAAACCGATTATATACATTCAATATTGCAAGAAACCTTAAAGGTATTTTAGTCCAACCACACAAGCATGAAAACACAGTACCTCCCAAGATTTGGCTTCCTATCTCAGGTGTGCCTAGTGAAAACTGCCCAGAGAAGTCATTTGCACTTCAGCATACTCAGATTTCTCATCTATGGAAAAGAGAAATTAGACCCATTATCTTTAAATCTTGTTTGCCTTAGTATCTTCTTATTCTTTCAGATATTTTCAGCATTTCAGAGATCTGCTCTTGAAGAATAAGACATTGCGGGAGGTGGGGGAACAAAGTAGGTGATAGTGTATAATGAGATTTTTTAAATAGTACTAAAATTAAATGCTTTGAGATTTGGCATAATCATGCAATAGTTTAGTTTCTCCCTGAGAGTAAGAAGGGAAGGAGGCCAATTTACTTTTTCAAGTCAGAACTTCCTGTTATAATTGGTTATTAAACATACTTCTTATTTAACAAGAAGTGGCTGAGACTTATGAAAGACCAATTGCTAATACCCAGAAGCGGCAAAATAGCAATGTTTTATTATTGACATTGCACACTTTCATAGACCCTGTCTTTTACCATTGACAGCATTATCTCTCTGCTGTTTTTTACAAGAAAAAAAAGCCCAATGAAACTTAAACCTCCTTTCCTGAATCATTGGTCCAAGGGGTATTCCGAATAAATAGAAAACCGCCTTACATATATTCATGTAAAGTTTTTTATTTAGAGCAATTAAAAGCTGTCTTCTTTCAATCTTTTTGAGGAAAGCAAATTCCTTCCAGAAGTCTTATTTCCAATTCTAGTGACACAATTGCTTTATTCTGTGACATTCAAAGAAAATACTTGAAGTCGTATTTCTAGAAAAGTATTCAATTTGAGAACAATTTAGATTGTCACTTCAAAGTAAAAATCTAGTATTCCTGAAATAAAGTTTTAACCCAATCTTGGTAATAAAGTTATCATAGAAATAATAACGATTATTCTCAGAATAGAATAGAGTGTCTTGATTAGAAAAAACATGAATGAAAGATTCATTTCATGGAAAAAAGGAAATCTGTGCTTGTTTGACAATTGGAATTCAGGCCAATATATATGTGTATAATATTTGCATGGGTCATGGGGGAAGACAAGAATTCTATGTATTATGTAATTAAGATGCATATTCAAACTCAGGCAGGATTATTCCTATAGTTGGTCTACTAGAAATTTACCTTCTACATGCAGCTTTCAAATACACACACACACACACACACACACACACACACACACACACACTCTTTCTCACTCACACACACACTCTTTCTCACTCACACACACACACACTCACATGAGGGAGGACCCTCCTCCAATAAAAACAGAATCATTTTTTGGAGGGCATGCCCCTTGCAGTACAGGCTTTCCCAACTAGGTAAGTGTTCTAGGAACTCTTTGTGAGAGTCTGCATTCAACTTCAGTGAACTTTTTTTGGAGATTCTTTTGTTTGTTTGTTTGTTTGTTTTTTGAGTTGGAGTCTCACTCTGTCGCCCAGACTGGAGTGCAGTGGCCGCTCCTGGCCACCGCAGCCTCCACCTGCTGGGCTCCGGCGATCCTTCCGCCTCAGCCTTCTGTGTAGCCGGAATTACAGGCACGCGCTACCACGCCCGGCTGATTTTTTGATTTATTGTGGAGATGAGGTCTCGCTGCCCAGGTGGGTCTCGAACCCGCAGGCTCAGGCAATCTACTCACCTCAGCCTCCCAAGGATGCGGAATATAGGCTGAGCCACAGAGCCCGGCTGAAGATTCTTTTAATATGCTTGCCCATTTTGTGATGGATGATTTACAAGTATAACTATCTACACTGTGCTGAATGTTCAAGCAGTTTGTGACCAAAATTGGCATCACTGCTGTGCCCCACCCTGTCTGTTCACCTGATCTCACCCCAAGTAACTTTTTTTTGGTTGTTTTTCCATGAAAGAAATTCTCAAAGTGAAAGATTTTGCCAGTGTGGAAGTAGTGAGAAGAAAAAAAAAAATGACAAAAGCACTAAAAGGCATCAAAATTGATGAGTTCAAAAACTGTTTTGAGTAGTGGAAAAGCATCTTTATAGGTGTATTGCATAAAACAGATAGTACTTTTAAGGTACTGATGCTTAACATGTAAGAATAAATACACGATTTTTTTAAAATCTTTTTTCGGGGGGATCCCCCTCATATATGCACACATATACATAAATATATTTAATTTCCAACTAGGCATATTAGGTAAAATAGACTTATCTAGTGTCAAAAAGGCAAACAACTATTAATAGGGCAAAAGTCAAGTAGGATTATAACCGGCTGTGGGCCTGCAGGTGTAATACTTCTCTTAAGAAAGAAGCATGGTGAGCTAACTAAGACCAGGTGATGGTTATTCTGAAAGGCTGAGAACATTCATCTCTAGAAATGGAGCTTAGAATGACTACAAGAAGGACCCCAAAACCTATCAGTAATATTCCCAGAGATTTAAAAATACAATAATTATTATTTCTGATTCTAAGCCCTTGAGCATAAGTTTGGGTAACTTAACCTCTTTTATGTTTGTTTTTAAACCTCTCTGACAAGTAACATGTTCTTTTAAACTATTGTATTCTCTTTGGAGGAAAGGAAAGAAGGTGCAAAAACAAAAGAAAAAGTGGGGGAAGTAAGGAGAAAAATATTCAAGCAGAGAATATGACTTAAACATTTCATGAAGAGCAAGGGGGAATTTGAAACAAAATAGATTTGTTTTAAAATGCAAAGAAAGAGCCTTACCTGAGGGTAAATCTCTCAGTTCTCTTTTGTCGGATAAATTTACTTCCTCCCACTTCTGCTCACTTTGATCAGCTGCTATCAAGCAAAAGAGCTTCAAAGAGACCATTGACACACATTCTCTTCTGGGTTATTGTGACACTGACAAAGGGCATCTACCACCAACTGCAAGAGAACAGAGATATGTGGGTATGCCTACAAAACCCTGACTGGCATCCAGGCAGCACCTCTGTTCATGAGCCTCTGGTTTATATGTGAACTGTTTTACCATGGTCACGGACGGTGGCCTGAGGATGGACTCACTTCATAACCCTTCTCTATCATCATATGAATAAAAAATGAACTGTAGCCAAAAAAAGAAGACATGTTTTAATTTTCTGAAGTGACGATGAGGAAGAGGAAAGAGGAGTTCAGATGGCCGACATTGAGAGAAAAAGAGAGAGAAAGGGCAGAAGAGAGGGGAAAGGAGGAAAGAAACCTCTGGAGATGTAAGAGAGAGAGTGAGAGATAATGCAAAACTAGAGAGAAATATTTTACGTGTATTTATTTAGTATCTGCCTTTTGGTGTTGTCCTCAGTTTTTGGTTCACTAGTAACTAGGAAGCATTTTGCCACCCAAAGACCCTTACTTCCTGCCTTTTGGTATTTCAGTACCTAATGAAGAAGCAGTGAATTTACTCCTCCATTCAGCACAATTATCCTTCATCATATCTGCATGTAAAGAATATTCTTCCCCCAAATGTGACAAAAATTGTTTGGCCAATAGAGAAGAGGACTGCCTTCTATTGGGTTCTAAATGTCTGTTGTATTTCAAATACCTTCCTCCTTAGATAATGGTAGTTTGAGCAACAATAGGTAGATTTCATTGAAATCTTACCTTCTATAGAAAAGTATCTCACTGGAATTATTTTCTTTTTTTGTTTTGTTTTGTTTTTTATTTTAAAGATGTGGGATACAATTCAGGGTTAGGTATATAAATGTTCATTATGCAGGTACCCTTGTTGGTGAGTTGTGCTCCTCTACCCTAGCAGTTTCCCACTACTGCCAATTCCCTTCTTTTAGTATTATAATTGTTCAAGGTCCGCTTATGAGGGAGAACATATGGTACTCTGTTCTTTGTTTCTGTGATAGATCACTGAGTATGATAGACTCTGCGTTCTTCCAAGTTGCTGAAAAGTCCACGTTTGTCCTTCTTTATGGCTGCATAATATACCACATTTTAAAAATCCAGTCCAGTTTCAATGGGCAGCATGTTAGGTTTCATGTTTTTGCTATTGTGACTAGTGCTGCAATAAACATGAGTATGCAGGTATCTTTTTTGTAGAATAATTTGAATTCCTCCTGGTATATTCCCAATAGGGGAATTTCTGGGTTATATGGAAGGTCAATTGCTAGTTCTTTCAGAAATCGCCACACTATCTCCCAAAGAGGTTGCACTAGTTTTGCATTCCCACCAGCAGTGCAGAAGCGTGCCTTTTTCTCCACATCCTCGCCAGCATCTGTTGTTTGTTTTATATGAGCAGACACTTCTCAAAAGAAGAGATATGGACAGCCAATAAAAATGTGGAAAAGTGCTCAGCCTCATTAATCATCAGAAAAATGCAAATGGAATTCTTTTCAATAGAACAATAATGTCCAGTCTTCAATAAAATAATTTATATTTTGATCATGTGTATTAAGTGGCTTGATCAAGTCATATACAAAAAGAAAACCTTTAATTCTTCATGTGAGCTAAAGACTAGAGCTTTAAAAGAAGAGGACCAAGCCGGGCTCGGTGGCTCAGCCTGTAATCCCGCGCCTTTGGGAGGCTGAGGTGAGTGGATTGCCTGAGCCCGTGGGTTCGAGACCCGCCTGGGCAGCTAGACCTCATCTCTACCATAAATCAAAAAATCAGCCGGGCGTGGTA
>NW_007247819.1:958688-975090 GCF_000164805.1 Carlito syrichta | reverse complement strand
TGCGTTCTTCCAAGTTGCTGAAAAGTCCACGTTTGTCCTTCTTTATGGCTGCATAATATACCACATTTTAAAAATCCAGTCCAGTTTCAATGGGCAGCATGTTAGGTTTCATGTTTTTGCTATTGTGACTAGTGCTGCAATAAACATGAGTATGCAGGTATCTTTTTTGTAGAATAATTTGAATTCCTCCTGGTATATTCCCAATAGGGGAATTTCTGGGTTATATGGAAGGTCAATTGCTAGTTCTTTCAGAAATCGCCACACTATCTCCCAAAGAGGTTGCACTAGTTTTGCATTCCCACCAGCAGTGCAGAAGCGTGCCTTTTTCTCCACATCCTCGCCAGCATCTGTTGTTTGTTTTATATGAGCAGACACTTCTCAAAAGAAGAGATATGGACAGCCAATAAAAATGTGGAAAAGTGCTCAGCCTCATTAATCATCAGAAAAATGCAAATGGAATTCTTTTCAATAGAACAATAATGTCCAGTCTTCAATAAAATAATTTATATTTTGATCATGTGTATTAAGTGGCTTGATCAAGTCATATACAAAAAGAAAACCTTTAATTCTTCATGTGAGCTAAAGACTAGAGCTTTAAAAGAAGAGGACCTTCTGTCAAACATTTCTTGCACCTTAAGAAGCACTTTTAAGCCATAAGCTTGAGAGAAACTTCAGCTTATTTCTGACTCTGGTTCTGCATTTGACATAAGCCATATGTTTGTAAGCAGTCACTCTTGTGTGACTGTATAAATTCACTATGTCAAGAGTTTGCATCCTGACTTAATTTTTATAAGGTGTCTAGAGGAATGCTGATTTTATATTGGAAATGAGGTTAGGTGGAAGCCTCAAAACCACTTTTATGGAGTTCTGTAACTCAGCACATTATGATTTCGACTTCTTCCATACTCCAGAGGAATCAGTCTGGGTGAGGTCATAAGACTACATATTGGAAAAACTGCTAGCACTACTGAATTCACCACATTCTGGCAGTTTGCTCCTTGCAAGAAAATTAGTAGATTAACTCTTTCAGATCACTGATTGAATTAGAGTCTCACATAATCTGATTTTTTTAAATGCTGCACTCACATAATTGAGTAGTTAGAAATTGTGTCAAAGCAGATGCTGTCCAAAGGAAAGGAGAGTACTTGAAATGTAGCCATTTTATAATGGAGCTTTCAGAAATTTCCTGGTTTCACCTTATTTAACTTAATGATTTTTTTTTCTTAAAGAAAACACAAAATTGCAAGTGAGTTAAGTGTTAATGTTCTGATATTAGGAACATTTGGTTTGTATGTCCATTACCTTGATCAATTTATTTCACTTTTCTTAGTCTTTGTTATTTTGTATGTAAAAAAGAGGATCCGATAGTAGAACTGGCTTTGAATTATTGTGAGAATTAGATGTGGTAACCTTGTTATTTGTTTAGTGCAATACCTGACACAAAGAAAGATCCACAAGTTTTCAAGGACATTCTTACCTTCTTACTGTCACCATTATGTAAGAGAGATACAAAGTGATCGTGTCATTTAAACACACTTTTTCTTTTCTTTTCTTCCTCACTTGTTTTTAAAAGCGGTTCGTGTAAAGGTAACACACACCATGCATGGTGATAGTGAGTTTCAAGGGAAGATAGCTACATCAATATATTCTTGCACCTGTAACAAAACACTAGTAAGAGGTACTGTATAAACAAATGTATTTCTCACAGATCTGGAGGCTGGGAAGTCTGAGATGAAGGTACCAGCAGATTCAGTATCTGGTGAGGTCTCGCTTCCTGGTTCCTAGATGGCCCCTTCTATCTGTGTTCTGACATGATGGAAGGGACAAGGGTTCTCTCTGAGACCTCTTTTACAAGGGCATTAATCCCGTTTATGAGGGCTCTGCCCTCATGACCTGATCACCTTCCCAAAGCTCCACATCCTAATACCACTACATTGACGACTAGGTTTCAACAGTCACATTTAGGTTAGGAGAGGCGGAAACATTCAGATCCCAGGGATGGCTGAAGTGAATTTTGAATCCTCCTTTCCAGGTAAATGCTTCACTTGCTTGAAACAATGTATTTAACTTTTGTTTTGCTATATTCTGAAAATGAAGAGGTAACAGTTACAAATAAGTAGGGTATGATATTTCTAAATTTAAAAATTAACTCTTGTAAATGTTGTTTTAAATAATAGTTCACCTTGTCCGATGATACTTAGATTCTTTTTTCTTATGGAAAGAACTTTAAAATGTCAAGAAATCACTAGGTTATTCTTTTTTTTTTTTTTTTTTTGAGGGGTGGGGTCTTATTTGTAATCCTGAAAACACTGAAAAATGTGGAGTATATCTGCCCTCATGTTCAACCTTATTTCTCCAGTGCCAACTGCAGCCGTGTTTATAATCGATGTTTTCATTCAAGTAAAGCTGAGGGAAGAGAAGTGGAATCCACTGAGAGAAAGAATTTCCCTGGAGAGTGATTCAGCTTTTGGAAAGAAAATCAGCTGTATGAAGGGAAAATGTTTAACTATCCAGAGAAATAATTGCATTGTAAATATTAGCTCAGCCGATAAGGATGGAGAACCCAGAGGAGGAGGGAGCTGCTACATTGTTTTATCTTTGATGCCTTCATTCAATGCTCCAACATGGGGGCCTCATCTGGGGAGGAAGTCCACCGCAGCTACATTTAAGGTCACCTAGTAAATGCTGCCACTTTGTTTATTTTCCTCTTCTAGACTACATTTTTCATCTCTTTCTGAATTTTAAGCAAGAAAACTGACAGTCGAAAAGCATTTTCTTGTATACATTCATGTTACCATTATGCAGAGGACTCTAAATGGCTTGTTGTGGCCAGGTTTCCCCGGAGGAAAATAATTAGCTCTGTGACTTTATGTAGATTAAAAAAAAAGGAAGGGGGGTGGGTGGGAGAGAGATGGGAGGAAAACATGCAAAATCATTCATCTATATGGACCAGTTCTCAAGGCAGTATTTATTCTTGTTTATTTGCTAGTCCATTTCAAGTCTGGAAAACTGTTTTCTTTGACTTTTTTGGAGTGCTATGATCTGAATCTTTATACTATTTTGTTTTCTATTAGAGTACTAATGTTTTGATTTATAAGAATTAAATGGTTTGTAAATTTGTCTTACCCTTCTACATCTTTTTGCAACGCACGCACACACACACACACACACACACACACACACACACACACACCCCATAATCATTTCAGACTAATGGTCTTATCTAATTCTTCTTAGTATTTTCATTTTGTTATTTGTCAAATTGAATGGAACTTCCATGCTTTACCCTGCTGACATTTGGGCAAACTTGCATAAAATGCAATCTTTCCGGCTAGATGAGAAGCTCAACTTCAGCCTATCAGATCGTGTTGTTGTAGAAGAAAGGAGAAAAAACCTATAGGTGAGCATAAGGAATAAAAGTGAAGAATGTTCCCAAGCTTGGCACTTGTATCCTGTCCAAACCCTCCACACTTTTGTGGGAAGTTCTGTGAACACATTTTGTTTTTCTTTTCCTCCTTAATTGGTTTTAGAGACAGTTTGCTTAAAACTGACTCATGACCTGCACAGTGACAGTGAGTTTCAAGGGAAGATAGCGATCTTAGTTCATTCTGGCTGCTATAACAAAATACCATGAAGTCGTTACGTTATATACAATAGAAATTTAGTCTTACAGTGCACATTTTACCTTTATACCAAAATTTAGTTCATTGTATCTTCAGACATACTCCCAATTTCCTTTAAGCAAAACAGCTTGTCTTCTTTTCTTTTTCTACTCTTTATTGACCATTAACTATATTCCACATGCCACAGTGCACATTTGGCATTCATTTGGCTCATTTACTCTTGTAATAACCCTTAGTGGTGTGGTAGTAGCCTATTTATGGGAACTTCTGTGACACTGTAAGGGGAAAGATACGATGGATGTGTGCCTAGTAATGCCTTCATCATGCTCTATTATTATAGATTGCTCGTTTATTTGGTATTTCCCTCATCAGACTATATCTCGTTCATTAAGGTATCCTTAGTGAATCACATAGTGCCAAGTAAGTGAATGATACTCATTCAACACTGGCCATCAGAATGAAGATGAAACATGAGAGCCCCGTGCAGGGTCACTCTAGCCAGGGACTTGCCCTCTCTGGCAACGTGAGACCATAAATTCAACATGACAAGTAAAGAAGTCAGAATGAAACTTTTATTCATTTTCACATGTCCCCCTTTTTATGCCAAAACATGGCCCACAAGTTCTGGTACAATCTGTTTCCTGCCTCTGTAGTTGCATTCCTTACTAGGCCTGTCTTCTTCTTCCCAGCCCCCACTGGCCCTGCTCTCTGGACCCCAGTCTTGTGGCCCTTCCTTTAGTTTCACTAATGGACATGACATTGCCTCCTCACAAAGGGATTTTGCACACGCTGTCTACATGGGATCCTCTTTCCTTCCTGCCACTCTTGCCTGTTTATTTTCTCTTCTCTCTCAGGTCTCAACTCAACTATTTTTTATCCAAAGAGAGCTTCCCTGTGTTCCCTGACTGCAACTAATTTTCCACTTTCATGCTATCATAACCATACACACTTCTCTTTCACAGTACTCTAGGAATAACTGTGATATATTGGTGGAATAATTTGATGATATTTCATTTCTTCTAATAAGGATCATCAATACCATCATCATTAGGTTGGCCAGAATCAACTGGGGTACTTACCATGTGTCCTATACTGTGTTCTAAGCACTTTATATGTTTTATGTCATTTAATTTGCATAATAGTTCTCATTAAATAGATAATTACTTTGAAGGATAAAGTAAGAGAGTTACTTGATGTTGCACAGCTAGAAGGTGATCAAATTATAATCTGAATCCAAGAAGATTGGACCTGAAAACTGTTCTTGGAACCACTAACTTTCCTCTGACTAGTAGGTTCCAGACCACTCGTGTACTAGCTGCTCAATAAATATTTGTTGAAAGCATAAATGGATAAATAAAGTAATTGATAAACACTTCATATGTGCCCAAGTCTTAACTGGGAACAGTTAGGTGTGTGTATACAAAAGAACCATGATGGATTCTTTATGGGCAGGAATATGTTCTAGACAAAATTGGGAAAAGAGAAAACCCAGAATACTTTGTGTGATTTAGGATTTTAAAAACTTTCCAGTAGGGAAAATTATAAAATTTTAACCCAAGAAATTAGTTCTTTAGTTTAGGTGTCCATCACTATGACCTTTCCCAATATTGACTTCTGGGTTTGTTCGGTGTCTGTAATCCCGTGGGCAGATGTTTATAATCTTGAGTGAAATGCTGTTTGCTAAATGTTTCCTGTATGTGAAACATGCCTAGAAAACTTTGATGTAGAAAGAGCAGGTCAATGGTAGTATCATCCAAGACTCTGCTGGCTTTATGGTTGCCTTATACACACACATACACACAAATCGCTCTTCTCTTTTTCATTTCTATACAATAAGGGTTTTACAGCTTTGTGTTTTCAAGCATTGAGATTTACCTATGAGTATGAGTAGCCCTCTAGAAACAACAACAACAACAAAAACAATGATTAAACTAGTTCTGGCTTTAGACATTGGATTATTATCAGAAGCCCATAGTCAGACTATTGAACTCCTTTAGCATTACCAGGCTCTCATAAAGCATACTCAGTGTCCCATGGTCTTGCCTTCACATGCTCTTTGCGGAAATATCTGGTTTTAAAAAAATGTACCCAGGCGGGGCTCGGTGGCTCAGTCTCTAATCCCAGCACTTTGGGAGGTCGAGGCGAGTGGATTGCCTGAGCCCACGGGTTCGAGACCAGCCTGGGCAACATGGTGAGACCTTGTCTCTACAATAAAATAAAAAATAGCTGAACATGGTAGCATGCGTTTGTAGTTCTGGCTTCTCAGAAGACTGAGGTGGAGGGATCACTGGAGCCCAGCAGATTGATGCTGGGATGGCTGTGAGCATGCATGTCACTGCACTCCAGCGTGAGTGAAGGAGTGAGACTCCAACTCAAAAAAAAAAAAAGTACCCAAATTGTTATTACTTTTATGAACATAATCGTGCATATATGGATTCTATGTATTATTTCCTATGACATTATCAATTGGATTCAAGCAGTGCTAACTAAATGGCTGCTACTTGAACTTTACTAAATAATCTCTTCTCTCATTGACAAATGAGGGCAAATATTTGAAAGAAGCATTTGGTGATGTTCTGGAAGGGGTAGATAGTATGTCATAATACTAAAGGGTGCAAGAAGCAGATTAAGTGTGATATACTGTATATAATGTAACATGCATACACACACACACACACACACACACATACACAGTGTGTGTATTTTAAAGTTAGTTTGCTTTTCCTACTATTGAATTTTTTTTTTTTTTTTTTGAGTTGGAGTCTCACTCCTTTGCCCAGGTTCAACTGCAGTGGCATGTACTCTCATGGACATCCCAGTGTTGAACTTCTGGGCTCCAGCAATCCTTCCACCTCGGCCTTCTGAGTAGCCGGAACTACAGATGCATGCTACCACACCTGGCTATTTTTTATTTTATTGTGGAGATGAGGTCTCACCAAGTTGCCCTGGCTGGTCTCAAACCCACAGACTCAGGCAATTCATTCACCTAGACCTCCCAAAGTGCTGGGATTACAGGCTGATCCACCAAGCCCGACCTGAAATTGTTAAATAGAGTGGTGACTTAGATTCTTAATTTCTCTACTTCTGATTTTACTAGTTAAGGAGAAATATGGTATAAACAAGGCAGTATTGGTCTGGGGTGGCAATATGGTATATAATTCTGTGATCTCCTTTATATCACAACTAAAGCAGAATTCTTTTTAGCTGGCTTTTATTTAGAATTGTGCATGGTACTATTTTGTATTAAATATAGCCAGTAGTCATTTAATACATAAAAACAATGAAATAAATGCTTATATGTTTTAGTGCTCATTCCAGAGTTTAATGTTCTAACCATTGGAATAAGGAGAAATGCTAACTCCGGGGACAATTCTGGGTGTCCTGGATAACCGCCAAAACACCAAACCCAGGATCAATTCAGACAACCATTATTATCTGCAGTCATCCAATTTCAAGTTCGGGTGTAGGATATGAATTTGGGTGTGAGTCTTAGTGCCACATAAGGATTGAATTATTCATAGGGAAAGGTATTCAATGTAAGGGGGGGTAAGACTAAAATCAAGTGCCTGGACTAGAGGATTGGGTTCTAAGTGAAATATACTTGAAGCAGAATCCAGTAGGAATTGATGGAGTGGGCCAGGTTTACATTTCAGCTGAACTTCAGAGCTAGAGTTTCTGGTACGCAGGTCAGAATGGAGGAGTGGGTGGATGGGAAGATATAAATGAAGGGATAATTAGGCACCAACAGACCAAGCAGACATTCTGGCCAACTCTGTTGAGGATGCTTACATTAAGAGCCACAGTAGAAAGGCTAAGTTTGAAGGATCTGTCTGATTCTGGGCACTTGGATTCTGGACATATAGTAGCTACAGATTAGATTATTTTTAGACTGGATAGCTGGTAGAGATGTCGTGGTAGCCCCAGGTCTTATTATAGAGTCTGGCACAAAGTAGTTGCTTCATAAATGGCCAAGAAATGAATGAATGAATGATGAAATGAATGTGAGTAGATAAATGAGCAAAGCACTGGGCAGATGGAGTGGGAGTTGGCAGACAAGGCTTTGTCCTTCAAGGACCAGATCAAAATGCTACATTTCTACTACAGCTCCCACTGAGTTAATTACTTCTCTCCTGTATTACTGTGGTAATTTATTTATTCTGCTTTAATAGCATTAGTCATTTTGTAGTTACATTTCACAATGCTTTCTTCTTCCTAGACTGTGAAGTCCTTGACTGTATGAATTGTTGGTTTGCACCTTCATTACTGCACATGACATCTGGCAAGGACTAGGCTCTCAGTAAAGATTTATCAAATTGAGTCTGTACAGTTTCTAATGTACCAGTATGGTTTGTTAACCTTGCTTCATTCATTTAAATAAGGCCATAGATTTTGTGAACATGTGTTAGTCACCCCAAAATAGAGCTGTAACATCTCCAAAATTAAGATTCCTTTTCTTATTTCTTCAGTTTCCCTCCCTTGGGGCATAATAATCTCATCCTTGATCTCCTGGAGATTATATATTGGAGGTTTTCGATGTGTGCTGTCCTAGATTGCCTCATAGTTAATGAACTACTCTGATGTAGTAGAGATCACTGCGTATAGTTATGTAGTCTTGAGGACCCTCTGCATTGACAAGGATTCTATGACCACACTGTTAGGTACCCGAGCAAAACAGAATGTGGCTGGAGGCTAAAGGGGACAGAACCAGAAAAACATGAAGGGCATGAAGGAGGGAGCTTGATTTTTGTCTCGGTGTGCTAGGGAGCAAGGAAGTGGCATCACTTTGTACTCTAGCAGTGACATTTTAATTTATAAGGTAAGAATGCACTGATCGCCAACTGCAAAAATTGATTTGGTTGTTCATCTGATTCAACCCTTGTCAGAGTTTGAAAGTAATTATGATAGTGGGGCTGATAGGCAGGCAATTACATTTTTGTTCTCTTGCTTTCTGACTCCTTCTCCCTCTCTTTCCCTCCCCACACCTCCACCCCCAAGGTTCTTGTCAGGAAGGCAAGGCAGGCAGAAGACAAGTGAGTAATCTTTGGAGAAGTGGTATGTGGAAGCCTATAGGGGAGACTATAATTTTATGGCTAGTTCTTTATCTTAGTCTAATTTGTATTAGGCTTCTATGAAATCTAACCAGATAAAAGTTGTAGACTATTTTGTCTCCTTCCTGGAAGTACAAAATAGAAAGAACCCATGCACATGGGCAGTTACTGCTTCTGACTTGGATTTCAGTTGTCTTTACAATGTCTATAGATGCATCTTCCTAAAAATATTTCCTTCAAATCATAATGCAAGCAGGAGGTGGGGGTAGGGAGAGATTCCGGCAAGGTTGAAATCCTTGTTGTCTTGGGAAGCAGATTCCATGGGATTGAAACTACCCTTTAAATTGCAGTGTAAGAAATAGAACAAAGTATTGGAATAAAGAAAAAAAATGTCTTTGCTGAAAGCAGTACCTGACATGTAAACCTAAAATAATGTAGGAGTTGAAGATGAAGATTATATCACAAGACGAAGATTACTTTGTGGATGGATGAAGAGACTGATGGATGGATACGAATTTCTTGATCTATTTCTATTTTGAAGGGCATTTCTTTACTTATAAACCCTGGAAAATCTAATGTTTTAGACCCAGCAGAATAGCTCTTCTGGTCCAAAGCTAGTAAAATAAGAATCTTGTGAGTGGGGAGTCTACTGAGTTAGTACAGAAACTACTGGAATATGTAAGTTATTTAAGTATTCTTTTTTCTTGACAGAATAGGAAAAACGTGAACGGGTTTTACACCAAGGTTGATGGTATTCAGAAGCACATCTCTCTCAGGAAACTTGTGGTTTAACAATTTACTATGACTACCTCAAAATTTAAAATAAAAAATGAGCGCTTCTCTCAAAAAAGACTGTGCCCCAGATCTGGGCTTTTCTACAAACTCTAACTTCTCTATAAACCTCCTTTCCACTGAATGGCCCGCTTCAACTTGGCACATACACCCTTTTAATGTGTGAATATCCTGCACATAGTGTGTCAATTAAGATTGACTTAATTGATGCAAGACTGGCAGTGTGAAACTTGATATTGACTTTGAGGCTCTACTACCCTCCAGTAAAACATTAAAGAATAAACTGAATAAGCCTGAAAAATGTTTTAACTTTATGTTATTCACATTATGTTATTCACAGTTTATGTTATTCACATTAAGTAACAGAGAAGCATTTTGCTCTGTTTCTTGTAAACCTTCCATAAGGGCCCTTTTCAAAAAAAGAGGGGGAAAAGAATCTTAACATACAGTTGTATAGACTCTCAGGGCTACAAAGCGTCTTCACAGATTTTCAGGTTGTCTAGTTTAAAAAATGAATTCAGTTTTTATGCCTTTTTATTTTATAATATTACTTTATAAATGTGACTCATGAAGTTCATGTCATTTTCTTAGAATTACTTGGGATTTGTTCCCTCTTTTAGACATTTCTTGGCCTTCTTTTCTCTGGCCACAGCTTGGTGGTGAAGAGGAGAACTTTGGAATCAGACAGATGTGGGTCAGAATTGTAGTTTTGCCATTTACTACATGTGTGTGGTGGTGGTCTCTAAACCTCAATGTCCTCTTCTGCAAAATAGGAATGGTGAAACTTAATAATTTTTCAGCATAATTAAATGGAATAGAATGCATAAATTTCTCAGCACAGTGCCTTGGCACACAGTGAATGCTAAATAAACAGCAATCAACTGTTACTGATTTGCTATTGTGCTTGCTTTAAATACATTCATTCTTCTACCTGTGTAATCATTAGCTTGTCTCTGGATCTTTGGAACTCTCCGATTCTCTTCTGTTGGGACTATGAGGCTTTTATTTAAAACCATCTAAGCTGCATGTGGTCAGCCAGTTTTCCCAGAACCATTTACTGAATAGGTTCTCCTCTCCCCAGTGGTTGTTAGTGGAGGCTTTGCCGAAGGTGAGTTCATTGAGAAACTGAAATTTTGCTTCCGGAATCTCTGTTCTGTTCCATTGGTCTATATGCTTGTTCTTATACTAATACCAGGCTGTTTTGATTATTATAGCCTTATAATAAAGTCTAGAAGTGTGATACCTCCCTCTTTGTCTCTTTTGCTGAGGATTGTTTTGGCTATTCATGGTCATTTATGAATTGTTTCCATATGAATTTCTGTATTGTCATTTCCAGGTCTGAGAAGAATGATGCTGGTAATTTAATGGGTATTGCATTGTCTATAGATTGCCTTGGACAATCTTAACAATGGACATCTTAACAATGTTGATTCTTCTAATCCATAAGCATGAAATAGTTTTCATTTGTTTGTGTCTTTGATTTCTTTGAGCAGTGATTTATTGTTTTCGTTGTAAAGTTTTCTTTTACAAGCCAGATGAAGCAGGGACCAAAGTGAGGCCCAAACTTTACCTACATATTGACCATTTGGGTATGTAACCCTGAATTGTACCCCAAATCTTTAAAAGAAAAACACCACCTAATCTCTACAGCTTCATCCCTCATCAACACAGCAAATGACTAAAAAGCTTTTCTCTGTGGAGGTACAGACCTTCTTTGGCATGTGTCACTAGCTTTCTAGGAACTCTCCCTACCCCCCATCCCATCAACCCTGTGATCCTCAATTTTCAAGCAAGCTTTCACATTCTATTCAGTCACCATATAGCCTTCTGTCAACTCATTCATCTTATAGCCTCCTATCTCATCCCGAGTTGTTTATCTAGAATAAACTAGACCAGCATCTCAGTTTCTCAGCTCATTACTTAATAAACACCATGTGCAATACACATTCACTGGGTCAGTTAAGACTCCTCCATAATTTAAATGTTATTTTTCTTTATAACATTTCCATTGGGGGCCCACAATTCTGTCTTCCTACTCACTTTTAAAAAACACATGTGCACTTATGGTGCTACAGATATCTCTGTCCTTTGGAGAAAAATCCATCACTTCACACACACTTTTTGAGGGAGTAATTAACTATTTATTTGTTGTCTGCTTGCTATTCATTTGAAGATACTCAACCCTTACACCTCTTAGTTTACATACCAGCTTCAAATTGATATGTCTTTATCATTTAATAATTATAAAATATCTTGATTATTGAACTGGTCCAATGCAATCTTAATTTGGAATACTTATGAGCTAGAGCATTCTATCAAATAAATTTTCTTGTTAACAGAAAATTATTCATTAAAATGTTGCTGATGTGAATAATTCTAGTATATGCCATTCATACTTTCTACCTTAGACAACTATCATTCAACCATCATTGAAGTTCATTGAAGTCTAGTGACTAGACTTCAGTTCAGGATCTTGCATGCCTATGGGTCATTTTAATGCCAAAAAATGTGGAAATTGAGCTGTGGTTTTAACATCTACCATTTCAAAAAACCCTGTGGAGAATTTTTTTTATTTAGCAAATCTCTGATATTATCTTGACTTTTGTATAAGATGTGTGTCTCTCTTTAAATCTAAGCATATTGAAACTTCTGGCTCAGGAGATAATTTTTTAAACAGTTGCTTAAATCCTGAAAGCGATATAAAGGTCTGCTTTGTTTTATAAATTAACCTTATTATTTTAGGGATTAATATAGTTTTGTATTGCTAGATGCTGATGAATTATTTGTCCTGGCTCTTAATATTCAGTTTTCTGTGTATTTGCTTTATTCTTGATCACTAACCAAAGGCTGGTTGGTCCAATTCAAATGGCTGGCCTGGAAATAAGGGAAAAAATATATACTTTGTGAAGAATGGGTGTAAAGTAGAGAAGTTAGAGGTGGTTTGATATGAGTGTTTTAAAATGCATAGTAATTTATAGAATATGCTGAAAAGTACAGGAAGTCAAGAAAGGAATTTAACAAGCTGACATCTGTCATCAGCCAATAGCAATGGATTTCAGCATTCACTCCCTCACTCATGCTCCATGGCAGCCTACAGCATGTCATGTTCTCATTTCTTCTCTGGGATCCAGGCTGCCACCTCTCTGAGCTACTATCTCATATCTAATATCTGCATTCTGGAGATATTAGAAAGAACTACATTTCACTTGATCTAGTTTTCTTTTTCAGTCTTGAGCAGGGATACGGTGAAGTTCAGTAAGGTCTGACACCAATTGGCATTCCGTGTGATTCAGGATACAAAATGAACCTACAGCTGTGGAAATGGCTTTCCACATAAATCTAATCACCACCCCGCTACTGCCACCACCAAAGCTAATAGTCAAATGCTTATATTGTGGACAGCATCGAGTTAAGATTACTCTTATTGTTTTACGGAAGCCACTCATCAAAAAGTGTTTACTTGCCTATTCTATGGATGGGGAGGTGGTGAAGAAAAGGCTTCTTAAGTGTTCTACAGAGATTCATTCGATGCTGCCTTGAATGCTTTAAAGCAGAACAATTTCTCTTTTAACTGCCTTGATGCAGGTGAAGAGCCTTGCAAGACGTGTTCACTGTCTGAGAGCAAGCTTGCCTCATTCATAACCACTAGTAGCTGACAACCTCTGGACTCCTTCCACAGCTTGAAAACTCTTTTGTTCCTTGAAAACATCATGCACTATGCTATAAGTATTAAGTGCATTTTTCTTTCCTTAAAGGATGTATTTTATACAGTCACTTAAAAGAAAAACTTCTGGAAGCTTTAATAACAGGTTGACTAATATTTAGAGGGAATAAAATACCCCTCTCTCTTCTCTGCAGTAGCCATAAGCTGGATTTATATTCATTAACCAAAAGTCTGTACTTTTTCCCCATGGTGTCATGGAACAAAATGGTAAATGAACACCAAGAGATCTGATTTTGGTCCCATCTATGTCACAACTAGACTGGTCATAATAAGACTCCATATCATATATAGAGAACAACCTTACCTATACGAAAGAAAAGTATGATTATTATAATCTTTCAAATATTTTTTAGAACAATTTCACCCATTGGATGGGGTTAGTATAAGGTTGACATGCACTGAAATATTTTACTTTATTTTGTCATGCACTGAAATATTTAGGAGCATTGAATGAATGAATGTTACCAATTTGGTATAGGATAGTGATTTTAATTCTCTTTTGCAAACTAGCTGTAAAATCTTAATCAATTAGTGATTATCTGGAAATTGTTAGCCACAGTACCAAAGTTCCCAAACTGTTGCCTAGGAAAGTGTTGCTGAAGAACTGACTGTAAGATCTAACTTATATGCATTACAATGTAGAGAAAACAAAGAAATTGAATCCAATTAATCCTGGAGGGAAAAGCCCATAGGGTGTAATTATCTGAACTAAAATTATTCAGATTTTTTTTTTTTCCTATACAGCATGACACACTAGTAGGAGGTCTACTTTCACCCAGAGATTCAGATTTTGGCTACATGTATAGGATAGTAACAGGATTCAGCAGCTCCTCCTTGAAGTGTCCCCTTTAAATCTCTGTGTGGGGCCCCATGTTCACTCTCTCCCAGACCAAGGAAATAAAGGGATTTGTCTTGTCAGGTAAGGTCCCTCTGTTGAACTTTAGAACAAAGGAGATACATTGCCACTGTCTATCTTTCAGAAAAATGACTACTGTGATAGCATAAATGTCCCTAGAGCTTTGCCTTGATGGAAGTATGTTTTTAATGATATGATTTTGGTATCCAGCCCTCTGTGGATAACTTGGCATATGTCTTGTTCTATTTAAACAGTGCTGACTGATAAAGTGGACATTAATTGGCAGTTAGTGAATAGGCTATGGGTCTTTGTTACCCAGCCTTCCTGCTAACTGATCATTAACTAGGAGGAAATGTTTGACCCAGAAGGTCATTACTGCTATTAAGTGGGAAAAGAAATTAAAATGTTCCAAATGGCCTTTTTATGAAGCAGATGAGAATTTTAAAAAAAAACAAAGAAGATGGAAAAAAAGAGCTTGCTTTACAAGGCAATCAGTGTCAGCTTGTTTATAGGAAAGGGCTATATTTCCAAATTCTCAATGATTTAGTCTCTAGAACCTTATGATTTTGATATCCACTGAAAAATAAACATTATAAAGCATTCTTCAAGCCCATTAAGAGAATATGATTCATAAAACTTCCAAAGGAAATCATTTTGTCTGGATGCCACTAGTTTAACAGGCTTCGAATAATTAGTTTTAATAAAAAATGTGATTGAAAGTAACATTAACACATATGTTTTATTATGTAAAATTATAATAGTATGTTTTTGGAATTTTTTTATCACAAACTTTGGATTTTGTTGGATTTTACAGACTAAGCCTTAGCTCTTGTTTTGTGAGGAAAGTCTGAGTCCTAACTCCCCTTCTTCATTCTTTTCTATGACCTTTTCTATTTGCCTCTTTAATAACCTTCTTAAAGCAAAAATAAAAATAAAAATGGTCTGAAGGGGTGCTATGAGTCTTGGCAATTAAAATGTCACATGAAATTTGTCCCCTGAGAGAAAATATTACGCTCCCTTTTAATAAAAGGATACAATTAAACACTCCCTCAAACTTCTTTCCTTCAAATATATCATCTTATGTAAAAGATGGAAATGGATTCTTGAATTAGCTAAAAAATCAAATCAAGAGCCAAAAACATTTCTACCTATAAATTGGTTTATGAATATTAAGTATCCCAACCTTGACTCTAAGTGAGTAATAAAAATAAGAAAATGGAAAGCATGATGTGCTCTGTGATTATTACTCTGTTGTTTCAGTCCTGGGTTCAGTTCTGTGCCCTTAGCGTAATTACTTTCTCCTTTCTTTTTTTGGTTGGATGATACTTCAAGACTTAGAAATGCCAGGGTTTTGCCCATGGGGCTTGGGATTCATGGGTTGACCTTTTACCTCTGAAGACTGAAGAAAGCAAAAATTGAGTTGTTTAGAAATCTCTTTAAATTAGGCTTAAAAGGTACGGGGTTTATTTTTGCAAGTTTTTTTTTTCCTTCCAAAGATTATGATTGGATTTTAGAAGGCTCTTTTGGCTCCTTTAAAAAGGAATTTTAGCCCTGTATCAAATAGGACGGAGGAGATATGCCACAAATGTTTGAAGGCAAGAACTTCTGATCTCCAAAGACTCAGAAAATCTCTTCTCTAGTTGTATTTGTAGGCATTTTTTGTCGTGTTGCTTTTTTTGTTTTTTTTTTTTCCTTAATAGGTAAAACTCAAATGAGCACAGCAGGGTCCAGATGGTGGTTAAAGCTGCCTAAGTTTCTTTTATGTAACTTTCTCTTAGACAAGTATGTTCTAGCTGGGAGTTTATTGTTAAAACTAACTTAATCCCTTTTATGTTTGTGTTATTCTCACACACTTGCACACACATGCATGCATACGTGTACATGCAAACACAGGTGTGAACATGGGCTTCCAAACATTTGACATTTCGTCATCTCCAACAGGGCTGGATGTAAATCTGCAGGGCTTTGTTATCTGTGTCTTGGGCTAAACATTTCATTCAGTGTGAAGAAAGAAAACTCTGCAGGATGAATTTGAAAACAGAGTAGAATTCTTAACCACAGAAAAGAATTCTTTCTAAGGCTTTCACCTTCTCATGGAAGCCTTGCTTAAGTAGAGGTGGAAGGAGGCATTCCATTCATCTCTGAAGTCCTCATTCCCTGAGTGTTCCCAGCAGCGAAAATTGACTTGGCAGAACAGTTGCTCTGAATACTTGGAGCATGCATTCCTTCTAGGATTAAACAAATTACACATGCTGCCTTTGTACAGAAAGACCACTTTACTAGAGCACATTATTGTACATTTGATTGGGTGGGTTTGTCAAGTAGCAAAGATGGGTTTCCCTGGTGGCATCAATGCCTC